>NW_027212006.1:0-242388 GCF_036971445.1 Narcine bancroftii
AGAAATTGAAATCTTCTCTAATCAATATATTTTATCTTCCCCCTGCAGTTTTTAAAAAGATATCCTTCATAAAGACTTCATCATAATTTGGGGCGTAAATATTTATAAACATCCATGATTCTGCATAAATTTCACAATGTGCCATTTCAAATCTTCCAGCTTAATCAGTTAATGTCTCTTCTATTATTATTAGTATATTTTTATTAATTAAGATCTCTGCACCTCTTGCTTTTGATCCAAATGAAGACGATATTACTTGCCCCACCCATCCTCTTTTTTTAATTTTGCATGTTCCAATTTGGTAAGATGTGTTTCTTGTAAAACTATATCTGCCTTTAATTTTTTAGGTATGCCAAGACTTGCTTTCTCTTCACTGTTCCGTTAATTCCATTAACATTAAAACTAATCAATTTTAATGTTCAAACCATATTCTTCTTTAAAAACTACTTTTTTAGCAGTAAAATCTCTTTGACTTTGAATAAGTGATCCTTCCCCTTTAAGAAAAACAAACAATGCCTGAACAGTAACGTATACGTAGAGCCCTGAAAACCCACGGAATCTCTTGAGGAAGAAGAACCCCTCCCTTTAGCACCATTTTTTTTTTTATATACCTCTCCAGCACCATTCTCACCCTTAGCAGTCTCCACTCTGCTACCAAAAATATGTTCTCTTTGCAGATTTGTTTTTTCTTTTACTGAGCTCTCTGTGAACATTTCTATGCACTTTTAGACAATAAATACAAGAGAGTTTAACAATAATAAATACAAATTTTACTTAGTTTCATTATAAATATTTTCACAATCTTATCCCTCAGCAACCTTGATTTTTTTTTTTTTACAAAGTTTGCAGAAAGTCTTTCGCCTTGTTCGTGGTGAAAAATCGCTGGTCCCCTCCCGCTAATTCGACTCTCAAAGTCGCGGGATATTATCATTGAGTATTTCAAGTTGTCTTTTCTCATCTTTAAATTCTTTTCTATGTTGATTCAAGATCGGGCTAAAGACTTGAAAAAATAGTACCCTTTCATGATCAACATCGGGCGGGCCATTATTCTGCTTAGAATAATCATATGCTGCTCCCAGAATGGTCTCCTGTTATCGATAGCTTAAAAGTCTCACCAGAACTGGCCTTGGACTCTGATCGCTTGCTCTTCTGGGTCCGAATGTTCAGTGAGCTCTCTCGATACACCGTTTTTCTCCAAGTTCACCAGTCTCTTCCCTCAATTCCTTCCATCAGTCTAATAACTCGGACGTTGTTCTGTTGATTAAAGTTCTCCATATGGTCAATTTTGTCCAGCCGTCCTTGTTTATCTAACTCCCTTTCTTTGGCTTTTTTTCCCCAAAGCCTCGAATTTTTCATGCAGAGATTGAATTGACGAAAACGCTCAAACCATTCTCTCCATCAGGTCTTCAACGATCTTTTTTATTTCCATCATTTTCTCCATCCTGTCTCTCATCACCATTTCAACACCTGAATCGGTTACTCAAATTCTCAATTTTTTTCCAGGATGATGCTCAGTTCTTGACCTGACTTCCCAGTTTTACCTGGTTCTGCCGGTCCCGTCAACATTTTGGCTCTGTTGCCTTTCAGACCGATTTTGAATAGAAGCTTCTTCAATCTTTGTTCTCAGCTGCCCTGACTTCTTCGTGCTAGTTTTATCCATTTTTGATGAAGAAAATCTTGATTTTCAAGTTTTGACCATCTATTTAATATTTTTCACGGAGAGCATGCCTAAATCCTTCACATGGCCATCCCCCCAACCCCCCCCCCCCAGCAGACACCACCTTGCTGATCCTTCCCTCTATGTTAGATAATTTCATCATAGAAATGGCTTTATCAATCCATTGTTCATTAGTAAACAATGAATTCGTCATTGTTTTAATGTAGGATTGGTGTAAATGGTTGGGATAAAGTGGATGGGCTGAAATCTCTCTCTCTCTCCCTGCTATCTCTCTCAATTAGTTGGAGAGCATTCAGAGTGCCTAAACATCACAGGAGAAGGAATGTAAACACTAGTATTGGCCTGTCAGCCTGAGGAGGCTGTTTCTCAGCCCTGAGCTCACAGAAAGGTCTGGACCTACTTTCTCCTTGAACTTGAAGAGAACATATTCCCACATACTTAACATTAACTCCTGTCACTGTCAGTGAGACTCCAAGGAACCATGTATTAACGCAGCCTGTCTCTCTCGACCCTGTTAGCAACTGGTGGCTAGATATTGGGAGTGGGGGAGGGAGACAGCACATCTAATAACATGTTCTCTTTCTCTCTCTCTCTCTCTCTCTCTCTCTCTCTCTCTAGTCTACCTCATGATTGGTCTCACCGCTGTACTCGTAGTTCTGGAAACATTCTGCGAGCTTCATAAGCTCAAAGAACTGAGAAAGATCTTCTACTTGAAGAAGGACAAACTGGAGGAGGAGATAAAGATCCTGGACCACGATCAGCTCTCATTCCCTTCAGTTGTAGACTCCGTGCCAATCAACAGGGAGCAGCAGAAAATCAGCGAGCCTTTTGAGACAGGCCCACTGCCCCACCAATTTAGAGAGGACTCAGCCAGCCGGTGACTTTGTCTCGAGGTGTTTGCCATCCCATTTGGCCAATCCTTGCTTTGAGTCATGGAGCAAATTTGCATGTAATTAGCATAGGTTCTAATATTCTAGCCCTAAGTTAATATAATAACATAAAAGAATTTAGAATGAGGTCAAATAGATTGTAAATAGCAAGGAGGAAGAACTGAACACTCAGATTATTGAGGACTCCAGAGGATGTGTTCTGATAGGCAATGGGTTCCTCACTGAGGCCTGACACCCCCTTCCTCTCTCGTAAAATACCCGGGAAAAAACCCATCACAGCATCTCTCCCTTACTCTTCTATTGACTATCTCCAGCTGGGTCTGGGTCCAGGATCTCCCGCGCCAGGTCTAGGTCTGGGATCCCCATGCCAGGTCCAGGATCCCCTGCGCCGGGTCCGAGTCCGGGATCTCCAGTCCAGAATACACCACTGTCCTCTGTCAGGGGCTCAGTCTCATTCAGCATGGCCTGTCTGTGGCGTGGAGCCACTCATCTCTCTGATCTGTCCTGCCTGCCACTGGATCAAGGCTACCTCTGTCCTGGTTTCTGATAGCAGGTTCCTGAAACTGTCAGCTAGCCCCTGATTCTCAGCTGTTCAGCTGAGGCCTGCAGTCTCTTGTGTCTATGAAAAGCTCCCTTTATTGGGGATTATGCTCCCTGATCTGACCCCTCATAGCTAGCCCTAATTTTGGGTTTCTGCTTGCAGTGCAGCGTCTCTCCCTGGGTTCACATGTTTAAATCACCTGCTTGCCCCTTCTAAACCTCATCGGCCAACCCTCTAATCCCTATCATTCTAACAAGACCTCATTGCACCCTTTCTGTCCTCAGCAGCAAGGACTGCTCTCCAGCCGAGCCCTGATCAGACTCCACGTGTCTGGAATATCACTCCCTTTTGTGACAGGCTCTGTCCCTGTCAGTGCTGTTGTCTCTGGGTCTGCGCGATCTTTCTTTTGAGCTGGTTGTCCAGGCTCAAACAACCAGATTATTGTTTTCTTTTTCATGCTCCATTCTTTGCTTGGATTTGTGACCACCCTTTTACCACCATCCAGGCTTCCAATATAGGTTACTGTGGGGGCACCTTCACCTGAATGACTGCGGCAGTACACGTTGGGGCTTATTAACACCTTCTCAAGGGCTATAAATGCCGTGCCTGTACACTGTGATAGAGGAACAAATTAACAATTAATCTTTGAACAGGTTGAATGGGCAGGTATATTCCAAAAAAAATGGGAAAATGACACAACAGTGGCGGACAAGGGAAGTCATACAAGGAAGCAAAAATTAGTGGGAGGAGACTGAACTAGGAAGCTTTCAAAACAGCACAGAAGGCAAGTAACAAAGGTCATTAGGAAGGAAAAGGTGAACTTTGAAAGAAAGGTGGCAAATAATATCAAAATGGACACCAAAGTCTTTTTTTAAAACTCAATGGGACTGATAGAAAATTATGCTGGAGAAGCTGTATTGGGAGACAAGGAGGTGGAAGAGGAACTGAATGAGTATTTTGCATCTGTTCTCACTGTGGAAGACGTTAGCACTATACTGGACTTTCAAGGGTGTTGGGGAACGGAGGTGAGGGCAGTTACGATCACCAGAGAGGAGGTGCTTGGAAAGCTGAATGGTCTGGGTAGATACAGTAAGTCTCCTAGCAGAGGGAATGCACCCTCAGGTTCTGCAAGAAGTAGCTACAGAGATTGTGGAGGCCTTAGTAATGATCTTCCAGGAATCGATAGATTCTGGCGTGGTTCCAGAGGGCTGGGAAATCGCAAAGCATGGAGGCAGCAAGAAGGAAACTATGGCCTGACAGCAATGGTTGGGAATTTGTTGGGAGTCGAGTGTCAGGGATGAGGTTATGGAGTACCTGGAAATGCATGACAAGATAGGCCAAAAAAATCAGTATGGTTTCCCTTAGGGAAAATCTTGCCTGACAAACTTATTGCAATATTTTGATGAAACCACAAGCAGGCTAGACAAAAGATGTTGAATATTTGGATTTTCAAAGGTACTGCACATGAGGCTGCTTTACAAGATGAAAGTCCATGGAATTACGGTAAGCTACTAGGATGGTAGAGCATGGGAATAAAGGGATCCCATTCTGGTGACCAGTGGGATTCCGCAGGGGTCAACGTTGAGACCTCCACTTTTTGCGTTGTACGGTAATGATTTGGATTGTGGAATAAATGGCTTTGTGACCGAGTTTGCAGGAGACACAATGATGGATGAAGGTAGAGAGGAGAAAAAAGGAGAGAATTGGATAGATGAGGAGGAGGGGCAAAGAAGAAGCAAATGAAACACAGTGTTGCAAAGTGCAGGGTCATGCACTTTGGCAGAAGGAACGCAGAGTATTATTTGTGTGGGGAGAAAATTCAAACTTCAGAGGACTTTGGAGTCCTTGTGCAGGAGATGCTAATGGTTAAACTCCAGGTTGAGATGGTGGTGACCAAGGCAAATGCAATACTACCATTCATTTCCAGAGGGTAGGATATAAAAGCAGGGAGGCTTCATAAGGCACAGGTGAGGCCTCACTTGGAGTATGGGGTTTATTATTTAAGAAAGGCCGTGCTGGCATTGGAGAGGGTTGAGAGAAGATTTATATTCATGGAATGAAGGGATTAGCCCATGAGGAATGTTTGATGGCTCTTAGACTGGACACCGTGGAGTTCAGAAGGATGAGGGGGGACATTGTGAATGTTGTAAGGCTTGGGCATAGTAGATGTGGCAAGGTTGTTTCCAAAGGTAGGGGAGTTGAGGAAAAGAGGGTACAACTTCAGGGTTGAAGGGCGCCCATTTCAAACAAAGACATGGAGGAATTTCTTTAGCCAGAGAGTGGAATTTGCTGCCATGGAGGTCAGGTGGTTGGGTGTATTTAAGACAGATTGATAGGTATTTTAGGGTATCAGGTTATCAATGGTTATGGGGAGTGGGCCTGAGTGAGAGAATGGATCAGTTCATGATGGGATTGGTGGGGTGGACTCAGTGGGCTGAATGGCCTGCTTCTGCTCCTGTATCTTATGGTTTTAAGACCCACTGCACAAAGTGGTTCAAGGCACTGTGGAAGCTGGGAATTCGGGAGATAGGCTATGCAGTGGATTGGCCCTTGGTTTGTAGTTTTGAAGTTATAAAATGTGCTAACGGTCATGCAGTATTGAAGTAACCCTTTGGCCCACTGAGTTTGTACTGAATTTCATGCTCCAATTTCTACAAAAATCCTATCCCAACCCATTTTATTCTCCCTATGTTCACCTCCACTCCAACGCTCTGGGGCACATTTGGGTGGGACAGTTGGCCAAGTGATTAGCGTGATGCTTTTACACCGCCAGCAATTGAGACCGGGGTTCAAATCCCCTGCTGTCTACAAGGAGTTTGTACATCCTCCCCGTATCTGCGTGGATTTTCTCCGAGGGCTCCTGTTTCCTTCCACCATTTGAAATGTACCGGGGACCGTAGGTTAATGGGGTGAAAATTGGACGACATGGTCTCATGGGCTGAAATAGCCTGTTGTCGTGCTGGATGTCTAAATTTAAGTAACTGTGGGACAATTAACCTGCCAAGCCCCTTGTCTTTGGAATGTGGAACCCCCAGAGGAACCCTACACAATTGCAGGGGGAGTAGGTTGACTTCACACAGACAGCACCAGAAGTCAGCATCAAACCCTGAGGCTGGGGATATGAGGCAGCTCTCCGAGCTGCACCACTGGGCCTCTCTCTATGAAGAAATACTTTACCAGATGAAGTGATGTGAGAGGACAAAGACTGGACTCCTCAATAGTTTGATGTTTAGCTGTTCAAGTGTGAAGGAAGAGCATTGGTCTTTTTTAATTTGTGGCAAGCTTAAGCATCCTTGTTTGTAATTTAATTAATGAATCTTCTCTGTTTAGAAGTGTTTCTACCTCATGAAAATGTATAAATCTGAAAATGCATGAAAAGAACGTTGAACGTTGATAAAGCAGTTCTGAATGCAGGGTTTCAAGGGCCCAACTGTGACTCGGGGTTAATGGCCACACCATGAGGATTTAAAGAGAAAAGTTTGGAGATACCTGGGTTGACTGCAATACACAAACATCCTGGAGAAACTCAGCAGGTCGTGCAGCATCCATAGGAAGTAAAAGGCAGGCCGTGTTTCAGGCCTGGGCATGTCGCCTTGTTCAGCAGCGTGGGGCACAAACAAAGACCCTATGCTGGTGGGGTCCTCCCACTGGGTTTTCCAGCCAGCCTGATACAAGATGTGCCCCTCTGCAATGGAACTGGCATGCAGTGAAGCGAGAAGCATCTCCATCATCACTTCGGGTCAGACCAAGACCTCACTGATTATACCTAGACCTTCTTGGATTCCACAAAAATAATTTGATGCTTGCCTCTGCCCTCCCATCGCCTGCGGAACTGGTTGGAGTGGGGGAAGAATGGGAGAAAAAAAAACATTCCCTGATCCTGCTCCACCATTTACCAAGATTATAGTTGATCTGACCTTGATCTTGGTACCTTTTCCCACCTTGCCCCCATGATGCTTGTAGTTGATGGGGGGGGGGGGGGGGGGGGTTTGAGTCTACCCAGATTCAAGGAAGAAAGTGCCACTCAATGAATGAAGGAATTCTCTCTCCAGTTCTCGGCAAAGAACTAGATGGAAATGAAGGTAACTGGGCTACACTGAGACCTTTCTGAGCTAAAAAGAAGACTGGGAACAGTCCTGAGAACTTTGTTCGCAAGGACAATTAAGGTGTCCCATTTGTGGGGGGAGAGTAGCAGTTTGTCATCCTTATTATGCAAACAATGTGCACTAACTGAATCCCACCATTGTTGGTCTGTATGTTCACTTGAAAAATAAAGCAGCTTTTACTGATTCGGGTCTGGTGTTGCAGCTTACCTGCTCAATACAAGCAAAGTTCAGAGACCACTTCAAAGGCAATTCTCAGGTTAGTTGATCAGGGGTTAGTCTTGCTCTTCTGCTGGGTTGTGTTATTGTGCGAGCAGATATTGGGAAATGAGCCAGGCACAATTCTAATGCCATCTGCAAATTTGCTGATGGCACCACAGTTGTCGGCAGAATCACAAGCAGCAATGAGGGAGTGTACAGGAGGGAGATGGATCAGCTCGTTGAATGATGTCACAACAACAACCTTGCGCTCAATGTTGGCAAAATCCAGGAGATGATTGTGGACTTCAGGAGGAAGTCGGGGGACACGGCCCAGTCCTCATTAAGGGCTCAGTAGGGGAGAGAGTCAAGAACTTCAAATTCCTGGGTGTCAACATCTCCGAGGAGCCTCTATGTCGATGCAATCACAAAGAAAGCTCACCAGCGGCGATACAGGCAAACCCCACTATACGTTACTTCAATCAACGTCAAATTCAGTTACTGCGATTTGGAAAACTCCGACTTTTCCTGTTTACGGGTGTAGTTCTTCAGTTATCGCATGACCCCCCCCTCTCCACAAGACACCCTCTCCCTCCACCCATTACCGGTGTTGGAATGTCGTCCTGATCCTATAACTGTTGTCCCCTGTTCCTTCACACTGGCACCGTGCCCGATTCCACCTCACCTGTGCGCTCAAATGAAGGTTTGCCCAGAAGCAATGTCGCATTCTGGTCTGAAGAATTACTCCATCCTCACATCCACCTGTTGTAGCACACGCAGGGTGAGCACTGAGTTTCAAGTTGTTACAAAATATCACCTAACCCTAACCTCACCCATCTGAACACAGTGGATTTATGGGCTGGGGTTTTTTAATAAAATCATGTACTTTGTGCAATATTTTTCTAAGAAATAATTCAGTTATCATGTGATTCAATAAATGAAAAAGTTAATAAAAAGGATTGATATTTAACAGTTTTGGCATCATATAAAAGTAAAAGTTGTTTTTAAAATCCATTTTTTGTAGTCTTGATGGATGATCTGAAAGGACGGGGATTCATTGTAATTATTCCCACTAATTCTATTAATTGCTTAATGCAAACTCATCTTAACGAGAGTAGAAATTGGTACGAATTAAGCACTTAAAGCTGAGGTGTTTGAAGAGATTCGGTACGTCACTGAAGGCTTCTCGTAAATTTCTACAGATGTACTGCGGAGAGCATCTGGCTGGTGACATCACTGCCTGGTATGGAGGTGCCAACTCTCAGGACAAGCATAAACTCCAGAGGGTTGTTAACTCAGCCTGTAACATCACAGGCACCAGACTTCACTCCATCGAGGGCATCTACGTGAGGCGGTGTCTTAAAAAAGCAGCCTCCATCCTCAGACCCCCACCACCCAGGCCGTGCCCCCTTCACTCAGCTACCATTGGAGAAAAGGTACAGGAGCCTAAAGATGAGCACTCAGCGGCACAAGGACAGCTTTTCTCCCGTTGCCTGAATGATCAATGAGCCAAAGACACTGCCTTACATTGACTTTTCATGCACTATTTTTATTTAGTTTTGTAAGTTGGTTTATGTGAATATTTATACTATAAAGCTGCTGCAAAACAAGGAATTTCGTGACTTGTTCATGATGACAAATTCTGTTGATGGGATGCATTAGTTTAGAAGCTGCAATGACCAGGTAGTGAAGGAGTACATTGCTACAGGAGAATGAAGGTGAGAACAGAAAAATGGGTGTACTCAGACCTCCAAATGGCCCCTTTTGGGTAAATATGAGTCCCTTAATGGTTTTGACCCATCCCCACACTTCATGTGGAGACATAATGGTACCATAACATTATACACCATCCCCTCTTCCAGTGTGGGGATAGAATGGGTCCCATGGTATTATAGACCATCTCCACTCCCATGGTGGGGATAGAATGGGTCCCATGATGTTATAGAACCTCCCCACCCCCCGGAGTGTGGAGAAAATGGGTCCCATGGTGTTACAGACAACCCCACTCCCAGTGTAGCGATAGAATAAGTCCCATGGTGTAAAGGACCATCCCCACTTCCATTGTGGGTTAGAATGAGTCCCTCGGTGTTATGGACCATCTCCACTCCCAAGGTAGGGATAGAATAGGTCCCATGGTGTTATAGACCAACCCCACTCCCAGTGTGGGGATAGAATGGGTCCCATGATGTTATACACCCACTCCACTCCCAGTGTGGGGCTAGAATGGGTCCCATGGTATTATAGACCCTCCCCATTCCCAGTGTGGGGATAGATGGGTCCCATGATGTTATAGATCCACCCCACCCCCAGTATGGGGATAGAATGGCTCCCATGGTCTTACAGACAACCCCACTCCCAGTGTAGCGATAGAATAAGTCCCATGGTGTTATTAGACCTTCCCCACTCCAAGTGTGGGATAGAATGGGTCCCATAGAGTTACAGACCATCCCCACTCCAGGTGTGGGTTAGAATGGGTCTCATGATGTTATAGACCCTCCCCACTCACAGTGTGGGGAAAGAATGGGGCCCATGGTGTAATAGACCATCTCCACTCCCATGGTGGGGATAGAATGGGTCCCATGATGTTATAGAACCTCCCCACCCCCCGGAGTGTGGAGAAAATGGGTCCCATGGTGTTACAGACAACCCCACTCCCAGTGTAGCGATAGAATAAGTCCCATGGTGTAAAGGACCATCCCCACTTCCATTGTGGGTTAGAATGAGTCCCTCGGTGTTATGGACCATCTCCACTCCCAAGGTAGGGATAGAATAGGTCCCATGGTGTTATAGACCAACCCCACTCCCAGTGTGGGGATAGAATGGGTCCCATGATGTTATACACCCACTCCACTCCCAGTGTGGGGCTAGAATGGGTCCCATGGTATTATAGACCCTCCCCATTCCCAGTGTGGGGATAGATGGGTCCCATGATGTTATAGATCCACCCCACCCCCAGTATGGGGATAGAATGGCTCCCATGGTCTTACAGACAACCCCACTCCCAGTGTAGCGATAGAATAAGTCCCATGGTGTTATTAGACCTTCCCCACTCCAAGTGTGGGATAGAATGGGTCCCATAGAGTTACAGACCATCCCCACTCCAGGTGTGGGTTAGAATGGGTCTCATGATGTTATAGACCCTCCCCACTCACAGTGTGGGGAAAGAATGGGGCCCATGGTGTAATAGACCATCTCCACTCCCATGGTGGGGATAGAATGGGTCCCATGGTGTTATAGAACCTCCCCACCCCCCCCCCCCCCCAGAGTGTGGAGAAAATGGGTCCCATGGTGTTACAGACAACCCCACTCCCAGTGTAGCGATAGAATAAGTCCCATGGTGTAATGGACCATCCCCATTTCCATTGTGGGTTAGAATGAGTCCCTCGGTGTTATGGACCATCTCCACTCCCAAGGTAGGGATAGAATAGGTCCCATGGTGTTATAGACCATCCCCATTTCCAGTATGGGTTTGAATGGGTCCCATGGTGTTATAGATCATCTCCACTCCCAATGTGGGGATAGAATGGGTCCCATGGTGTTATAGACCCACTCCACTCCCAGTGTGGGGATAGAATGGCTCCCATGGTGTTATAGACCCTCTGCCCTCCCAGTGTGGAAATAGAATGGGTCCCTTGGTGTAATGGAGCATCCCCACTTCCAGTGTGGGTTAGAATGAGTCCCACGGTGTTATGGACCATCTCCACTCCCAAAGTAGGGATAGAATAGGTCCCATGGTGTTATAGACCATCCCAATTCCCTGTATGGGGATTGAATGGGTTCCATAGTGTTATCAGCAATCCCCACTCCCAGTGTGGGTTGGAATGAGTCCCATGGTGTTATAAACAATCCCCACTCCCAGCATGGGGTTAGAATGGGTCCCAAGATGTTATAGACCACCCCACTCCCAGTCTGGGTTAGAATGGGTCCCAAGGTGTTATAGACCATCCCCACTCCCAGTGTGTGGATAGAATGGGTCCCATGGTGTTATAGAATCTCCCCACTCACAGTGTGGGGATAGAATTGGTCCTATGGTATAGACACTTCACATTCTCTCTATGCAGATAGAATGGGTCCAACAGTGTTATAACAGTGGGAGTAGACCCTCCCCATTCCCAATGTGAGCATACAAATGGTCTGATAGTGTTATAGACCATCACCACTCTCAGTGTGGTGATAGAATGGATCCCATGATGTGATAGACCGTCCTCACTCCGAGTCTGGGCATAGAATGGGTCCCATGGTGTTATAGTCCCCCACTCCCAGGATGCGAGAGCGAATGGGTCCCATGGTGTTATAGACAACCCTACTCCCAGTGTGAGGATAGAATAAGTCCCATGGTTTTATAGAAACTTCCCATTCCCTGCATGGGGATAGAATGGGTCCCACAGTGTTATAGACCATCCCCAATCCCAGTATGGGTGGAACGAGTCCTAAGGTGTTATAGACCACCCCATTCCCATTGTGGGTTTGAATGGGTCACGAGGTGTTATAGACCCTCCCCACTCCCAATGGGAGGATAGAATTGGTCATATAGTGTTATAGACCCTCCCCACTCCCAGTGTGGGGATAGAATGGGTCCCATGGTGTTATAGACCCTCACCACTCCTAGTGTGGGCATAGAATGGGTCCCACATTGTTATAGACCATCCCCACTCCCAGCGTGGGTTGGAATGAGTCCCATGGTGTTATGAAACATCCCCACTCCCAGTGTGGGGATAGAATGGGTCCCATAGTGTTATAGACCCTTCCCACTCCTTGTATGGGGATAAAATGGGTCCCATGGACTTATAGACCCTCCCCACTCCCAATGTGAGGATGGAGTTGGTCACATAGTGTTATAGACCATCCCCACTCCCAATGTGGGTTAGAATAGTTCCCACAGTGTTATGGATCATCCCCACTCCCATGGTGGGTATAGAGTGGGTCCCACAGTGTTATAAACAATCCCCACTCCCAGTGTGGGGATGGAATAACAGGTGATCATCTTTATAACATTCTTGGGGTCTGTTTTGAACTGGATCTAGTTTTGTATCTTGAGATGAAAGGCTGCTGCAAATCCACCTGGTTCGATGTACATATATGACCATTAGTTATGTCCTTAAGCCTGGGGTTCCTATTAATAAGCTGGGTGAAACTTCCACTTCAGCTCTTCCCAATACATCTCATTCTTCAAAATGTTCCCATTGCACTGCTTGGATTGTGCTAACTACCTGCTTTCTTTCTCAATGCACGCTCGCTGATTATTAAACTGTCACCCCCTACACCTGGAGGAAACATTCTCTCCAGCTCCAGCCTGCTGAGACCCCATTGTTGGCATGGTGAATAATCTGAGCAGCGGTTACCACAGAGACGATGGAGGAGGCAATTGTGTTCCTGCATCACTGACAGACTCCCACACCTGCAGCAGGGGACGAAAGGTGAGTGATTGGCACTGATGAGTCATGGTGTGTGGGAAGTTCCTGTTCAGCCATTAGTAAAGGCTGGGATGGGTCAGAAAGTGGAGAGGATGAGACTGCAAGGCAACATCCTGAGGTTTGAGAGGGCAGCAGAGACACCCTCCGGACTGGCATCCTCCCCGCACATTCAGAGTTGGGCTGTCCTGCCAACGCACACCCCACACCCTCCTCTCACCTTCATTCCCTCTACCGACCTCCAGAAGATGGGGAGCAGAATTAGGCCATTCAGTGAATTGAATCCACTCTGCCTTTCAAATAATGGCTGATGCATTTCTCTCACCCCCATTCTCCTGCCTTCTCACCATCACCTTAACTAATCAAGAACCTTTCAAACTCCACTTTAAATCTACCCAAATCTTGGCCTCCACAGCTCTCTGTGGTAATGTATCTCCACAGATGCGTCACAAGTCCTGTGACAGTTTCAAATTTTCTTCCTTATTTTCAGATCCTGCTCACAGCCTCCCCTTTTACCGATCTCTCTGACTTCTCACAAGACCACAGCGCATCAAAATCTACTGGTGGTAGGTTTCCTGGCCTCTCGATCAGACCCAGAGTTAATTGCCAGGGGCTCGGGTTCGGAATGTCTTATCTGACCTGCAGATAAATTTTCAGTGGGAGGGAGGGGGGGGGAAGATCAAGTTGTGGCCCTTGTGGGTGCCAACAATGTAGGTAGAACCAGGAAGGAGGTTCTGCTAAAGAAATGTGAGGAGCTAGGGACCAAACTAAATAGCAGAACTAAAAAGGTGGCCATCTCTGGATTACTCCCTGAGCCACATGCAAATTAGAGAGTTAAATAAGTGGCTCAAGGACTGGTGTGGGAGAAGCAGGTTTCAATTCATGGGAAACTGGTGCCAGTATTGAGGAAGGAAGGAACTGTTCAAAGGGGACGGGCTCCAACTGAAGTGTGATGGGACTTGGATCCTGGTGAATCATAAAGCTAGGACTGAATAAACTAAATAGTGGTGGGGGGGGGTGGGGGGGGGATCAACAGATTGGAGAGGGATGGATGAAGTAAAAGTTAAAAAAGAGAAAACGAGCACAGGGAATAAAAGTGAAGTGCAAAGGAGGCAAAGATGACCAAATATTAAAAGCACTATGGGTATAAGAGCACTTTATCTGAGCCCATAGTATTCAAAACAAGGTCAGTGAACTTGTGGCACAAATCAGAACAAAGGGGGCCATTACAGAAATGTGGGCGCAAGGTGGAGAGGATTGAGGATTAAATATTCAACAATATGGAAGGACAGGTAGGAAGATAAGCGAGGTTGGGGTAGCACTGTTAGTTAAAGATGAGATCAGGGGAATAGTGAGAGATGATGTAAGATCTAAGGAGCAAAGTTGAATCCATCTGGGTGGAGATTAGGAATAGTAAAGAGAACAAAATCACAAGTGGAAGTCACCGACAGGTCACCCAATAATAACATTAAGTGGCACAGCCAGTAAACCAGGACATATTGGAGGCATGTAAGGGTCGAACAACAGTTATCGTGGGGGGACTTTAACAACTCGTGCCCCAACTCAAGGCTGCATTGAGTTTGAAGGCATCAGCAGCTATCAGATAAAGAACTGGGAGGGCCTCACTTCTTTCTAGATGAAGGAGGGGAATAAAGTGCCTGGGTTCCCAGTCTTGATCCATGACCACAGATTGGTGGGGGGGGGGGGTGGAAACGACTCATCCATCTGCTAGAGGACTGGAAAAGAGATCGGGAACACAAGAAAAGCCAGGATCAGTAGCAAATGGTACACTGGGTGCCATAAAAGCTCTCCAATGTGCCGGGTGAGGACAACACTGGCTGGATTATAGGTTGAAGAAGGCCTGGAGAATTTCAACATCATCTAAGGGCAGCAGCAAAGTTGCAGATAGGCCTGGGCAGACACCTACCGACACGGTGAGAAGGAAAACCCGGAAGCGCTGGTAGTTGTGGGAATGACTGCACGTGGCTCTTCAGGAGATATTTCCCCTTGTTAGACAATAACAACTGGCATGTTACTGGCATTCCTAAATGGTTCAGGCCATTCACTGAAAGCACCAATTTACTGGTTGGGCTTTGAATCTCCTGGCAGGTTGCTCAGAAGTCCGTGGTTTGTTGGAAAACACTGTTCATGAACCTAGAGGACATGGACTTCAGGCTTCTGTACCTTCTTCTTGAAGGGAACAGTGAGAAGGAGTTGTGACCAGACTGATTTTGAAGATATAGATCATAAATATTTGCACAAAAAAGTGGCTTGAAGCAGTGCACACAGGCCTTTTGTGCTGTCGGAACAGTCCATGAATTTTGTAGTTATGATCAGGGTAATGGGGGTTCTTTATGATGTTGGGTGCCTTCTTGAGATCACGGCTCAGAAAGTTGTCTGCGATGGAAAGATGGTCAATGCCCATTTTCAACTTCTCATTGGTGCCATCAGAGGTTCCCACCTACTTCAAAAGGGCATCAATCATCCTGGTACCCAAGAAGAGTAGTGTGAGCTGCCTCAACGACTACCACCCAGTAGCACTAACCTACTGTGATGAAATGCTTCGAGAGGCTGGTCATGGCCAGAATTAACACGTCCCTAAGCAAAAGATTGGAGCCACTGCAATTCACCTATCGTCACAATCGCTCCACGGCAGGTGCGATATCACTGGCTTTCCACTTAGCGCTCGATCACCTTGAAAACAGCAATTCATATATACAACTGCTCTTCATCAACTACAGCTCAGCCTTCAGTACCTTTATTCCCTCAATGTGGGTCAAGAATCTAAAAACTTTAGGCCTCTGTACCCCACCCCCCGCAACTGAATCCTTGGCTTTCTCATCAGAAGACCACAGTCAGCACGAATCGGAAATAATGTCTCCTCCTCACTGATTGTCAACACATGCACACCCCAAGGATGCGTGCTTAGCCCACTGCTCTACTCATTATACACCCACAACTGTGTGGCCAGGCACAATTCCAATGCCATTTACAAGTTTGCTGACGGCACCACAGTTGATGGCAGAATCACAAACAGCAATGAGGAAGAAAACAGGAGGGAGATTGATCAGTTCGTTGAATGGTGTAACGACAACAACCTCGGTTTCAATGTCAGCAAAACCAAGGAGATGATTGTGGACTTCAGGAGGAAGTCAGGGGAACATGAGCCAGTCCTCATCAAGAGCTCTGTAGTGGAGAGGGTCAAGAACTTTGAATTCCTGGGTGTCAACATCTCTGAGGATCTGTTCTGGAGCCTCTATGTTAATGTAATCACAAAGAAGGCTCGCCGGCGGCTATACTTTATGAGAAGTTTGAGAAGATTCAGTACGTCACTGAAGACTCTCGTAAACTTCTACAGGTGAACCATGGAGAGCATTCTGGGTGGTTCCATCATTGTCTGGTACGGAGGTGCCAACTGTCAGGACAAGAACAAACTCCAGAGGGTTGTTAAATTGACCTGCAACATCACAGGCACCAGACTTCACTCCATCAAGGACATCTACATGAGGCAGGATCTTAAAAAATTATCCTCTATTCTCAAAGACCCCCCACCACCCAGGCCAGGCCCCCTTCACTCTGCTACCATCGGGGAAAAGGTACAGGAGCCTAAAGACGAGCACTCAGCGGCACAAGGACAGCTTCTTCCCCGCTGCCATCAGATTCCTGAATAATCAGTGAACCACAGACACGGCTTCACTTTTCCTGCACTGAAATTGTTAATTTTTATAGTTATGTTGTAAGATGGTTATAATATGAATGTTTGCCCTATGATCCTGCTGCAGGCCCCGAATCTCATGACTTCTTCATGACAATAAATCCTGTTTCTGGTTCTTCTGATTCTGATGGACTTGGCAAGGTGACTTCTTGACCTTGTGCCATTCAATTGGCTGCAGGGTGAAGTTCAGGTCACTTTGCCATGATGTTCAGAGCTAAGGTGAGATCATAATGTCACAGAGCTAAGGTGAGATCATAATGTCACCAGTACCCGTCGCTAGGTGTGGAGCCCAGCTGACCTCGTATTCCGTGTCTGGGTTCAGGTGATGTTGTAAGTCTTTGGGAGGACATGGTTGACATCATGACACCTGACTCCCCATCAGTTTGTTGGGAGGAACTGTAGTGCGTTACACCCTCTTCAGCTACAAAGATTCACCAGGTTGTTAACAGCACTAATGTAGGAGAGAATGGGTGAGCCAGGACCTTACTCGTTGGAATGAAAGGATGATTGTAGAGAAGTTTATGAAATCATGTGGAGTGGGGAATAAATAAAGTGAATAGTCACTGCCTTTTCCCCAGAGTTGGAGAATCTAAAACTGGAGGCCTTAGGTTTAAGGTGAGAGGGGAAAGTTTTAAAGGAGATCAGAAAGGCAGGTTTAACCCCCTCCCTCTCTCCTTAACCCCCTGCACCCCTGATACCCCTCCCTCTCTCCATAACCCCCTCCCTCTCTCCTTAACCCCCTGCACCCCAGACATCCTTCACTCTCTCCTTAACCCCCTGCACCCCTGGGACCCCTCCCTCTCCATAACCCCCTCCCTCTCTCCTTAGCCACCTGCACCCCCTATACCCTCTCTCCATAACCCCTCCCTCTCTCCTTAACCCCATGCATCCCCTACACTTCTCCCTCTCTCCATAACCCCACACTCCTCCCACTCTTCATCAAACCCTCCAACCCTACACATTTTCTCTCTCCGAAAATTTATGTTTGCCAAGTTATATCTGCCCTTTCTGAATCCATGCTGCATCTGCCTGATGGATCAATTTCCATCCAAATGGCTCTTAATGATAGCTTTGAGAATTTTCTTGATGACAGATGTAAGGCTAACTGGCCTTTGGTCACTTACCTCTTGCCTACATCCTTTTTAAATAGCAGCATGACATGCTCTGTCTTTGGAACCTAAGGGCACTTTCTTTCAGTACCCTGGGGTCATTCTATCAGGACCGGGAACATGTCTACCTTCAGAACCACTAGTTTGTTCAGCACTCCTTCTTTCGTGATAGCCATTGCATTGAGGTCCTCACCTCCCATTGTTTCCTTTAACATCTCCCCCGGCATGTTACATAAGTCCTCTACTGTGAAAACTGACAGAAAATAGTCGTTCATGGTCTCCACTATATCTGCATTATCCAATATTAATTTCCTTTTCTCATCTTCCAGTAGACATTCACTTTAACCACTCTTTTAAATTTTATGTCTTTCTAAATATATTTACTTTGTTTTTTTTATTTTGTGCTAGTTTCCTTTCTCACAGCAATTCATACGTACGGCTGCTCTTCATTGACCACAGCTTGGCCTTCAGTTCCATTATTTCCTCAGAGCTGGTCAAGAATCTACATACTCTGGGCCTCTGTAACCCCCTCTGCAACTGGATCTTTGATCTTCTTATTCGAAGTCCACAGTCAGTACGAATTGGAAACAACATCTCCTTCTCACCGATCGTCAACTCAGGCGCACCCCAAGGATGCATTCTTAGCCCACTACTCTATACAGCCATGACTGTGTGGCGATGCACAATTCCAATGCCATCTATAAGTTTGCCTAAGACACCACAGTTGTCAAAGGGGGAGTCACGTGATGGAGTAGTGGCCGGACGGTGAACTCCAGCCCTCTCCAGAAAAGTTGGAAAAAACAAAGGAAAACACAAAGGCACAGAAATAAAAGTTAAAGAAAAGTGAGTATAAAGGTGGAAAGAAGATGGCGACGAAAAAAAGAAAAATCGAAATCAATGGTAAGAAGAGAGGAAGAGAAGACAACGGAGGAAGAAGGAAAAGGCCTTACCTGTTCGAAGAGGCCCGCGGTGGAGAGAGAAACCCGCTCCCTCAGGTCGGTAGAAATTGAACTACAAAAATGGCTCGCTGAGCCGAGTAAAAGTGCGCAACCGCGCATGCGCATGAAAAAAAACACACCGACGGGAGGGGGGACCAGCTGGGGAGTCGATATCCACAGCCGGCAACGACAGCTGCAGAGCACCTGCAGCAAGAAGAGAACACAGAAGACAATGAAAGCAAGAAAGAAGAGAAGAAAAGGGCAACAAAGAAACAACAGATGGCCAACCCAGAGGAAGAAGAAGAGGAAGAGGAAGAGTACAGTGAAATAGAAGAAGAAGGGAAAGGCAAGATAAAGGATTTACTTTCTCTTATTAAAGGATACATGGAGTCATTTAAAGAATGGCAAACACAGGAATTTAATGATTTAAGAAGAAGAATAAACAACACAGAAGAGAAAAATGAATAAAATAGATATGACCTTAACAGAAATGGGAAAGAAAATGGACAAGATGGAAGAGCGGGCAGTAGCAGCAGAAATGGAGGTAGAGGACTTAAAGAAGAAATTAGAGGAATCTAATAAAAAAAGCTATAGAGACACAAGAACTGTTAGCTCAGAAAATAGATATAATGGAAAATTATAACAGAAGAAATAACATAAAGATAGTGGGCCTTAAGGAAGATGAAGAAGGCAAGAATATGAGGGAGTTTATAAAAGATTGGATCCCTAGGATCCTAGGATGTCCAGAACTACAGCAAGAAATGGAAATAGAAAGGGCACATAGAGCATTGGCCTATAAACCACAACCACAACAAAAACCAAGATCTATTTTAGTAAAATTCCTAAGATATACTACAAGAGAAAAGGTACTGAGGAAGACAATGGAAAAAGTAAGAGAGGGCAACAAGCCACTGGAGTATAAAGGGCAAAAAATCTTTATTTATCCAGATATAAGTTTTGAACTCCTAAAGAAGAGAAAGGAGTTCAATACAGCAAAGGCGATTTTATGGAAGAAAGGGTATAAATTTATACTAAAGCATCCAGCAGTATTGAAAATATTTATTCCAGGACAACAAAACAGACTATTCTCGGATCCAGAAGAAGCACGAAAATTTGCAGAACAATTACAAAATAGACTGAGGGATGAAGACGTGTAATGAGAGTAAAAATGATCACGATTGATATGTATGTGGGTAAAGAGGTATAAGAGTGTATAGGTATAATGTGCATACGTGAATGTATCTGTACTTAGAGGAAAATATAGATAGTATAGACAAGAATTAATAAGGGAAGGTAATGGAATAGAGAGAATAAGGAGGGAATTGAAAGAGTGACCTTTGTTACATATGAAAAGTGAAATCTTTTCTGGGGGGGCTGGGTGGGGGGGAATAGCGGTCACTGCAAAATCAGTTGACGCTTGCGAGTGAATTCGCAAACCCAAATGGAGAGGGGAGATGTGGTTGTACGACAAGGGATAAAGGACAACTCAGGAGGGGAAGGGGCGATTGGGGCTAAAGAAGTTATAAATAGGAGAATAAGGAAAATGTTTGATGTTTTAAGAATGTTGTCCTATAAAGGGTTTAAAATAAGAAAACAGAAATGGAAAAGGAGGAAAGGTAATGATGGAAAAACGGAAAGGGAAGATAAACAAAGTATAAAATGGCTACATTGAACTATATGACTTTAAATATTAATGGAATACATAACCAAATTAAAAGGAAGAAACTGCTAAATTTACTGAGAAAAGAAAAAAATTGATATAGCATTTGTGCAAGAAACACACTTAACTGAATTGGAGCACAAGAAATTAAAGAGAGATTGGGTAGGACATGTAACAGCAGCATCGTATAATTCAAAAGCAAGAGGAGTGGCTATATTAATTAGTAAAAATGTGCCATTTAAAATAGAAGAGGAAATAATAGATCCAGCAGGGAGATATGTAATGATAAAATGTCAGATATATTCGGAGTTTTGGAATCTACTTAATGTATATTCACCTAACGAAGAAGATCAAAAGTTTATGCAAGATATCTTTTTGAAGGTAGCTAATACGCAAGGGAACATACTAATAGGAGGGGATTTCAACCTGAATTTGGATTCAAATATGGATAAAACTGGGAAAAAAAATTAACAGAAAGAACAAAGTAACCAAATTTATAATTAAATCAATGCAAGAAATGCAACTTTTGGATATATGGAGGAAACAAAACCCAAAAGAAAAGGAATATTCATATTACTCGGCTAGACATAAAACATACTCAAGAATAGACCTATTTTTGTTATCAGCTAGTATGCAAGATAGAGTAAGAAAAACAGAATATAAAGCTAGAATATTATCGGACCATTCACCCTTGATATTGACAATAGAGTTAGAGGACATCCCTCCAAGAATGTATAGATGGAGATTAAACTCCATACTACTTAAAAGGCAGGATTTTAGAGAATTCATTGAAAGACAAATTAAAATGTATTTTGAAATAAATACGGAATCAGTGAAAGATAAGTTTATACTATGGGATGCAATGAAAGCATTCATTAGAGGGCAAATAATAAGTTATGTAACCAAGATGAAGAAGGACTATAATCAGGATACAGAGCAGTTGGAAAGGGAAATAGTAAATATAGAAAAAGAATTAGCAATGAAGGAAGATACAACTAAAAGAAGAGAATTGGCGGATAAAAAAATAAAATATGAAACATTACAAACATATAAGGTAGAGAAGAATATAATGAAGACAAAACAGAAATATTACGAACTGGGTGAAAATCGCACAAAATCCTAGCATGGCAGCTTAAGACAGAACAAGCTAAGAAAATGGTATTGGCATCAAGGAAAAAAGACAAACAAATTACATATAATCCAAAAGAAATTAAGGAAAACTTTAGAGAATTCTATGAACAATTATACCGAACTGAAAACGAAGGGAAAGAAGGGAAAATAGATGAATTTTTGACTAAAATTGAACTACCAAAACTACAAATAGAGGAACAAAATAAATTAACAGAACCATTTGGAACAGTAGAAATACAAGAGATAATAAAAAAATTACCAAATAATAAGACACCAGGAGAGGATGGATTTCCAATAGAATTCTACAAAACATTTAAAGACTTATTAGTTCCGCCCCTCCTGGATGTAATCAACCAGATTGATGAAACACAAAGCTTACCAGATTCATGTAAAACAGCAATAATTACAGTAATACTAAAACAAGGGAAAGATCCACTCTCACCAGCATCATATAGACCAATATCTTTACTAAACACAGATTATAAGATAATAGCTAAACTATTAGCAAACAGATTAGCAGAGCAGGTACCGAAAATGGTAAATTTAGACCAAACTGGATTTATCAAAAAAAGACGCACAACAGACAATATTTGTAAATTTATTAACTTAATTCATGCAGTAGAAGGAAATAAAGCACCTGCAGTAGCAGTTGCTTTAGACGCAGAGAAGGCCTTCGACAGAGTAGAATGGAATTATTTGTTCAAAGTATTGCAAAAATTCAGTTTACCGGAGAAGTATATTAATTGGATTAAAGCATTATATAAGGGATCGTTAGTGAAAGTGACAGTAAATGGACATGTATCAAAGCAATTTAACTTAAGCAGGTCAACGCGGCAGGGATGCCCACTATCACCTTTATTGTTTGCGTTAGCTATAGAACCACTAGCAGAATTGATAAGAATAGATAATAATATAAAAGGAATAAAAATAAAAGACAAGGAATATAAAATCAGTCTATTTGCGGATGATGTTATAGTGTACTTAACAGAACCAGAACTATCAATAAAAGAATTATATAAGAAATTGAAGGAATATGGAGAAGTGTCGGGTTACAAGATAAACGTAAATAAAAGTGAAGCAATGCCTATGAATAATGCGGATTTCTCAAAATTTAAGAAGGAATCTCCATTTAGATGGCAAATGCAGGCAATAAGATACCTAGGTGTACAAATAAACAAAAATCTCGGCCAATTATATAAACTCAATTATTATCCACTAATGAAAAAATTACAGGACGATTTAGAGCATTGGAAAGATTTACCACTAACACTAATAGGAAGGATAAACTGTATTAAAATGAACATTTTTCCAAGGATATTATACTTATTTCAGGCATTGCCAATACAACTGACAGAAAAATTCTTCAAAGAGTTAAAGAAAATAATAAGGAAATTTTTATGGAGAGGGGGGAAACCGAGGATAGCATTAGATAAATTAACAGAATGGTATAAACAAGGAGGCTTACAATTGCCAAACTTTAAAAATTATTATAGAGCCGCACAATTAAGATACATATCAGATTTTTATCAAACAAGGGAAAAACCAGACTGGACGAGATTAGAATTAGATAAAATAGGGGAAAAGATACCTGAACACATATTATATAAATGGGATGAAAAATTGGTACAACATAGAACTTCTCCAGTATTACATCATCTCCTCAATATTTGGAAGAAGATTCATGTAGAAAGAAATAAAACAAATTATCAATTACCAAAACTAATATTAACGCAAAATAAGTTACTCCCTTTTACAATAGATAACCTTTCCTTTAGAGAATGGGAAAAAAAGGGATTAAAAGAATAGAAAATTGTTTTTCAGGAAGTAGATTCTTATCCTTTGAACAAATGAGAGATAAGTACAATATAACTGGAGATACAGCGCTGGCATATTACCAATTGAGATCATACTTGAAGGATAAATTAGGAAGCAGTTTGAGTTTGCCAGAGGGAAGTAACTTTGAATATGTGATTACAGATACAATGTTAATCAAAAGATTTATAACAAATATGTATATTAAACTGCAAGAAAAGGAGAATGAGGAAACAAATGGTAAAACTAAACAAAAATGGGAACAAGATTTAAATATAAAGATAAAAAAGGAAACATGGGAGAAATTATGTTCTGGAACGATGAGAAATACAATAAATACGAGGCTACGTATGATACAATATAACTGGTTACACAGACTATACATTACACCTCAAAAGTTAAATAAATGGGACCCAACAGTATCTGATAGATGTTTTCGATGTAAAAAAGAAATGGGAACAACAATTCATGCAATCTGGACATGTGAGAAAGTAGAAAAATTTTGGGAAGATCTCAATCAGATATTAAATAAAATAACAGAAAACGATATACCAAAGAATCCAGAGATCTTTCTCCTAAGTAACATAAAAAACAAAGAATTTGGAATTGATTTGGAGGATGCACAAAAAAGATTTGTTAAGATAGCTCTAGCCGTAGCAAAAAAAATGTATTATGTCAACCTGGAAATTGGAAGATAATCTGAAAATACAACAATGGTATATAGAAATGAATAAATGTATTCCATTAGAAAAAATTACATATAGTTTAAGAAATAATATTGAAATATTCGAACAAATATGGGAGCCTTACATTAAATACAATAGCGAAAACCTACCGGGGACAATCATTACCTAAGTTGATGGAAGGAGAAGGAAAGAAAAGAATGGACTCAGTAGAATTTCTGGTGTATTTTTGTTGAATGACAACATTGTCTGACTGGTTTAATGTAACCTAGATTGTATACCTAAAATGGATGGGAGGGGGGGTGGTGGGGGGGTGGCTTGGGAGGAGGGAGGGGGGGGGAGAAAAAGTCACTGTATATGTGTGAAAAAGAAAAAGTGTGTATCATGGCTAATGTGATTTATGGTGTGAAAAATAAAAAATTTTAAAAAAAAGACACCACAGTTGTTGACAGATTCACAAACAGCAATGAGGAAGTGTACAGGAAGGAGATAGATCAGCTCGTTGAATGGTGTAACAACAACAACCCTGTGCTCATTGTCAGCAAAACCAAGGAGATGGTTGTGGACTTCAGAAGGAAGTCAGAGGAACACGACTGTAAAGGTTAAAACCTTGTGTTTTTTAATTCTTAGTTAATTTTGTGCCTGTCTCTTTGAGTGACTATTGTGACAGAATATAGATATGTTCTGGGAGATAAATTGGGGTAGGGTTTTTAGTGTAGGTCACATACAAACACTTTAAAACAGATCTTATTTAAAATACAGGAGCTCTGCTAATGCTGGACATATCGGCCCCAGAACCTTTGCAGAAGCTTTGGAGAGGGCCCAAGAGACTTCACTAATGGATTGTTGTTTACAAAAAGGCAACAGGTGAAAGAGCTTGTCAGAGCCGCATTCTGTCTGGAGTGGAATTGCTGTTCTAGGAGGGTCATGTGGTGGTTTTGCAACCAGAGAGAGTCAAACAGGCTTTCTCTCTGAGAGATGAGAGAGAGAGAGAGAGAGAGAAGTTCTACAGTTTTACTGTCATCAGCAGCAGCTGGGACTGGAACAGGACAAGCTGGCGAGGGTTATGGAGAGTGGGAGGGGTGTAGGGGTTGGAAGTGTTTATGGAGAGTGGGAGGGGTGTAGGGGTTGGAAGTGTTTATGGAGAGTGGGAGGGGTGTAGGGGTTGGAAGTGTTTATGGAGAGAGGGAGGGGTGTAGGGGTTAGAAGTGTTTATGGAGAGTGGGAGGGGTGTAGAGTTGGAGGTGGTTATGGGGAGAGGGAGGGGTGTAGGGTTGGAGGAGGTTGTGGTAAACCCCATTTGGAAGACAGGTTGTGCGTGCTTAGTTCAGCCTGGTCAAAGGCCTTGTGGTTCATGCAAGATGAGAGGACTGGCTGCCTAATGTTTCACTTGGAATAAGGGAAACAAAAAGGAACTCTGTGGTGACCTGAAAGAAAGAGGTAATCATCTGGAGAACCCTGAAGGGACAAGTTTCGTCAGCAAGACACTGAAGTGGCTGATGTAAGTAATTCAGTTGTGGGTGTCCTGGAACAACAAATCTCTCTCTGAAAACTGACAAGAATCTTCCTGAACAGTAGCCATTTACTTTTCAAACACCAAAGCCTGGTGAACTTTATACATTTTAAATTCTGTGCACAGTATAAGAATTGCCTGCAACCAGTGAACTTGGAGAAATGAGAAGTGAGATTGGACTGTGAACCAAATAACTTTTCTGAACTTACACACACATTACATATACACATGCTTAGAATTAGAAGGGAGTTAATAGTGATAAGTTAAAGTGTGATTCTGTTTTCATGTTTAAAGATAACTAAAAGCAACTTTTGTTTAAGTAACCATTTATCTTGGTGAATATCTATTGCTGCTGGGTTTTGGGCTCCTCTGGGCTCATAACACTATGATGCCCTATGTAGTAATATCTGTCCCTGCTCTTATTCTACAAGATGTGAAGAAAGTGTGTGTAATGGAAGATTCTAACCTGTGTTTTTAAACTTGCAGCTCTGGGTTCTGCAAGGCTGAGAACCTGCTTGTGTTTTAGAATCAGCAGACATAAGCTAAATTCCACCAAGGGGCCAGAGATGCTGTTATCTGAAGAAAGGACATCTGTGTACCAAGAACATTTAATCTTCCTGCTTGTTTTGGTCACAGATTGTTAGAGGCCTAGCCTTGATGCAAAATAAACCATTGTATTCAAAGTGATAAGCTGAAAATTATGTTATTCGTTAGAAGCCTAGCATGCTAGCTTGCTTGCTTATCTTTCTTGCTGTGCTGGGAATAGGTGCTTGGGTAAGCAGTTTTTAGGTAATATAAGCCCATGGTCCCGCTGCTGAAGTTTGAGACTCTCCGAGAGGTGGCAACATCTCTCAGCAAGAAGAAGAACTTCTGGAGTCCAGCCAACATCCCGGTCAGGGGAGGTGGAGAAGCTGCTACTGGCACCCTGACAACCTACTACAAGTGTGCAGTCTTTGCCTTGCTTCGGCAGTTGGGACCAGTCCAAGCGTTGATAAGTATAGTTGGGAAGAGTTTGCATATTGTAGTGTGAAATCAGCTTTTGAACTTGTAATAAACATTTGTATAATCTGAACTACTCTCGGTGTGTGTGTCTATTTTCTTTCATAACATAACATAACATAATTACAGCACGGAAACAGGCCATTAGGCCCTTCTAGTCCGCACCGAACCAAACACTCCTCTCTAGTCCCACCTACCTGCACAATGACCATAACCCTCCACCTTCTTCTCATCCATATACCTGTCCAGCTTTTTCTTAAATAATAAAATTGACTTTGCCGCCACTATTTCTCCCGGAAGCTCGTTCCACACCGCTACCACTCTCTGAGTAAAGAAGTTCCCCCTCATGTTACCTCTAAACCTCTGCCCCTTAACTCTTAACTTATGTCCTCTTGTTTCAATCTCTCCTACTCTTAACGGAAATAGTCTATCCACATTCACTCTGTCTATCCCTTTCATAATCTTAAATACCTCTATCAAATCCCCTCTCAACCTTCTACGCTCCAAAGAATAAAGACCTAATCTGCCCAATCTCTCCCTGTACTCTAGATGCTTAAACCCAGGTAACATTCTGGTAAATCTTCTCTGCACTCTCTCCACTCTGTTTATATCCTTCCTATAATTAGGCAACCAGAACTGCACACAGAACTCTAAATTAGGCCGCACCAATGCCTTATACAATTTCAACATCACCTCCCAACTCCTATATTCCATGCAATGATTGATAAAGGCCAGCATACTAAAAGCCTTCTTCACCACCCTATTCACATGAGTTTCTACCTTCAGGGAACGATGTACCGTTACTCCTAAATCCTTCTGCTCTTCTGTATTCATCAATGCTCTCCCATTTACTACGTATGTCCTGTTCTGATTCTTCTTACCAAAATGAAGCACCTCACACTTATCAGCATTAAATTCCATCTGCCATTTTTCAGCCCACTTTTCTAAGCAGCCCAAATCCCTCTACAATCCTTGAAAACCTTCTTCATTATCCACTATTCCGCCTCTCTTAGTATCGTCTGCATATTTACTAATCCAATTCACCACCCCATCATCTAGATCATTAATGTATATAACGAACAACAATAGGCCCAATACAGATCCCTGAGGCACACCACTGGTCACCGGCCTCCAACCTGACAGACAATTTTCCACTTCCACTCTCTGGCCTCTCCCTTTCAGCCAATGTTCAATCCATTTGACTATCTCAAAATTTATACCTAAAGACTGCACCTTCCTAACTAACCTTCCATGTGGTACCTTATCGAAGGCCTTACTGAAGTCCATATAGACAACATCCACCATGCTACCCTCATCCACATTCCTAGTCACCTCTTCAAAAAATTCAATCAGATTGGTCAAACAGGACCTTCCGCCCACAAATCCGTGTTGAGTGCTCCTGATCAGACCCTATCTATCCAGATATTTATAAGTACTATCTCTAAGAACTTTCTCCATTAATTTACCTACCACAGACGTCAAACTTACAGGCCGATAATTGCCAGGCTTCCTCCTTGAACCCTTTTTAAATAATGGAACCACATGTGCAATACGCCAATCCTCTGGCACAATCCCCATCTCTAATGACATTTGGAAAATTACCGTCAGAGCCTCTGCTATTTCCTCCTCTACTTCTCTCAATGTCCTGGGGAAGATCCCGTCTGGTCCCGGAGACTTATCCACCTTTATATTCCTCAAAAGCCCTAACACTACATCTTTCGTAATCATTATATTCTCCATATTTACCCAATTTGCTTTTTTTTATCTCACATATCCCAATATCCTTCTCCTTGGTGAATACCGAAGAAAAGAAACTGTTCAATATCTCCCCCATTTCTCTAGGATCCACACAAAGTTTTCCACTCTGATTCTCTAAGGGACCAATTTTGTCTCTCGCTTTCCTTTTACCATTAACATATTTGTAGAACCCTTTTGGATTAATTTTCACCCTGCTTGCTATAGTCTCCTCGTACCTTCTTTTAGCTTTCCTAATTCCTCTCTTAAGATTCTGCTTACATTCAATGTATTTTTCAAACATCTCCTTAATTCCATGCTTCTTATACCTAATGTACGCCTCCCTTTTTCTTCGAACCAAGTTTCCAATATTCCTTGAAAACCACGGCTCTCTCCAACCTTTTGCCCCTCCTTTTAACCTAACAGGAACATAAAGCTTTTGCACTCTCAAAATCTGATCTTTAAAAGACTTCCATCTCTCTACTACATCCTGCCTATAAAACAAATTGTCCCAATGCACACCCTGTAAGTCCTTTCGCATCTCCTCAAATCTAGCTTTTCCCCAATCAAAAACCTCAACCCTTGGCCCTGACTTATCTCTTTCCATAATGACATTGAAGCTGATGGCATTATGATCACTGGACCCGAAGTGCTCGCCAACACTAACCTCCGTCACTTGACCCATCCCATTTGCCAACAGTAGATCTAACACTGCTCCTTCTCTGGTCGGCACCTCTACGTATTGTTGTAAAAAACTATTTTGCACCCATTTCACAAACTCTAACCCATCCAGCCCTTTCACAGAATGTGTTTCCCAATCTATATGTGGAAAATTAAAATCTCCCATAATTACAACCCTGTGCTTATCACAAATATCCATTATCTCCATACAGATTTGCTCCTCTAGGTCTCGGTCCCCTCCGGGTGGTCTATAATACACCGCTAAAAGTGTAACCTCTCCTTTCCCACTCCTCAGTTCCACCCAAATAGCCTCCATGGACAAGCCCTCTAATCTATCCTGCCTAAGCACCGCTGTAATATTCTCCCTGACAAGCAATGCAACCCCACCTCCTCTTGCCCCTCCGACTCTATCACACCTAAAGCAACGAAACCCAGGGATATTCAGCTGCCAATCACATCCCTCCTGCAACCATGTCTCACTAATCGCTACCACATCATACTTCCAAGTTTCAATCCACACCTTCAGCTCATCCACCTTTTTTACAATACTCCTGTCATTAAAATATATGAATTTCAGAGATTTCCCAATTCTTAATCCCTGTTTTCCCTCATCTTTAATAACAACATTATTTCCTTTTCCTGCCAATTGCCCTTCATCTTCTTCCAGAGCATTTCCTTTCTCTATCACCTTCCCATCCATATTCAAATACTTACGACAAACTTTCTTTGTTTGCATTCTAACCTTCTCCTTACTGCTCTGTACTATTTTGCTCCCTCCCCCCAACCATTCTAGTTTAAAGGATCCTGAGTAGCCCTAGCAAATACCCCTGCCAGGATTCTGGTCCCCCTGGGATTTAAGTGTAACCCGTGCTTACTGTACAGGTCACATCTTTCCCAAAAAAGATCCCAGTGATCCAGAAACTTGAAACCCTGCCCCTTACTCCACCCTTCAGCCACGTGTTAATCCTCCACCTCATTCTATTTCTATTCTCACTGTCACGTGGCACAGGGAGTAATCCAGAGATTACCCCCTTTGCGGTCCTTCTTTTTAACTCCCTACCTAACTGCCTGTACTCACTTTTTAGGACCTCTTCTCTATTCCTCCCTATGTCATTGGTACCTACATGTAGCTCAAACACTGTGAACAATCTAAAATGAACAAAATGAGAGGTATAAGTTTACCCAAGACAGTGTGAGCATGGGAATTTTTTCTTTGAATTGGGTATCCCTTTAAAGTTTGTGTATCTCTTTAAAATGCTTTTTATATCATTTGTATTTCCATGTACTTTTTATATCTCTATTAAACAGTAAATGCTTTGTTATTCACCATTATGAAAGTCTAAATCAATTTTAAAGAATGTTATGCTAAGCTTTATCCATTTTATCAAAGAATTAAAACTACATAAATTAACAGTCACTGAGTTTGATTTGTTAGATTAAAGAGATCAACATTTGGAATATCGCAGCTCACGCTTTGGAAGATGATACTTTGAAATTAGGATATATTAGAATAAGGAAATGTCGGGGACATGCCACGTGATGATATGGGGCTAGACTTGAATTCTCTGCTCTCTCCGAAAATGTTTTTAAAAAGAGTTAAGAAGCCTGAACTGACATGCAAGAAAATAGAAGAGGAAGCTATCAGAAGACCTTCAGAACAATTAACAATGCTTCCTAAGAAAAATAAACTGACTGTTACTTCTCAAGGGCTTGAACAATAAAAAGAAGCTGATAAAGAAGAGAGACCAACCTCGAAGAAGGATCCTGTAGCTCTCCAGAAGGCAAGTGCCCATGGTGACAGACCTGGAGCTGGGGAGACCTTGGACATTGCTGTCCAAGGTCTCCCCTATCAATGGCCACTGCCACTGGTGAAGAAGTGACTCTGCGCATGTGCGGCAGAGCACAAAAAAAGGAGGCAATTTTTTAAAAAGCTCAAGAAGCATCCAGCTCCAGTGATGAAGATGAGGAGCAGGAAGAAGAAGAAGAAGAAGAGAAGAAGAAGAAGAAATGTACGTTGAACACAGAGCTTTGGCCAAAAAACAGAATAAAATAAAAGAGCCTTACATATCTACAACTGAAATTAAGAAGTATATGGAATCTTTCCAGCAAACTTTGTTATAGTTAGCAATGGAAGTTAAAAAGTGTAATAAGGGTATAATTGAAAATAAGGCTTCTATGAAGAAGGTGGAGAGTTGCTGTCTCAAATGGAACAAAATTTGAAGAGATGGGTGCAAAATTTAAAGGTAATGAATTTTAAATTCAGCATGTTAAAGAGCAAATGAAGAAGATTCAAGTTGAGGTGCCTGCAAATAAAGATCAATTAACTCAAAAAATTGATGTTAGAAAATTTTAGAAGAAATAAAATAAAAATTGTTTGACTTAAGGAAGGCGACGAAGGGCAAAATATGAAGAGATTGTTACAATGTTGGATTCTACAAACTTTGGGGGTTACTGAATTTCATGGAGATATTGAGACTGAAAGAGCTCATCGAGCATTACGACCTAAGCCACAGCCAGATCAAAAGCCACGTTCGATTCTGGTCAAGTTGCTTCAATATGAAGTGAGGGAGAAGATCTTGGCGCTGGCTGCGAAGCAAGCAAAGGAAAGGCAATCACCATTGATTTACAATGATAATAAGATTTTATTTTACCCTGATATGAGTTTTGATTCGTTGAAAAAAAGAAAAGAATTTAATGCTGTTAAAAATGTGCTATGGAAAAAAGGTTGCACTTTTGTTTTATGGTACCCAGCAGTGTTAAAAGATTTTGTTCCTGAGGGTAAAAATAGATTTTTTTACAGAACCGAATGAAGTGAAAATGTTTGCAGATTCATTGCCTGAGAAAATGAGATCAGAACTGAGAGATATTTGCAGAGAGAGAGGAAGGGGAAAGATTGCAGTTGGGGATGTATAACGAAATTATATAAGTTTTTGGAGGAGAGGGAATATGAGAGAGGACAGTTTGTACCCAATAGATCTGTGTAAAAAAATTAATTGATCATTGAAATTTTTTAGTAGATTTGAGGCATAAGAGATAGTACAATTTCAGGGGAGTTGGATGAGAGAATGAGCCTGGCCTCCACGGAATCTAGTGGGCGGGTGTGGCTTTTGATCACAACTCCTATAGATCAGGGGTATAATAACTGTTAATAACGTACACCTTTGGGAGAGGGGGAGGTTTCTGTTCTTTTCTTTGTTTCCTTTCTTTTTTTCTCTTTAATACACCTAAATTTAATAATTGTATTATAAAATATTTAGTTAGTATTTTGGGAGGAGTAGAGATGGAAAGTTGGACGGTTATTGGATTTTATGAGAATTTAGATGGCTGATAAATTAAATTTTATTAGTATTAATATTAATGGGATTCAGAATCCAATAAAGCAGAAAAAAGCTATTAGTTTATATGAAAAAAAAATTAAAACAGACATAGCTTTTTTACAGGAAACACATTTGACAGAAAAAGAACATCAAAAATTAAAAAGAGATTGAGTAGGAACAGTAATAGCATCATCCTAAGGCTAGAGGTACAGCAATATTAATTAATTAAAAATTACCAGTTAAAATATTGGATATTAATATAGATGTAGCGGGGTGATATGTTATGGTGAATCATCAGATTTATTCTGAACAATGGACCATAATGAATGCATATGCACAACAAATATAGATGATGGCAAATTTATGCAAGATGTCTTTATGAATTTATTAAATGCCAAGGAAAAAGTTATATTGGGAGGGGATTTTAATTTTGCTTTAGACCCTAAATTAGATAGATCAGGAGATAAAATGATGAAAAATAGGGTAGAAAAAATGGTAACAGAGTTGATGAAAGATATAGATTTAGTGGATACATAGAGAAGAATCCACCCAAATGAAAGAGATTATTCTTTTTATTCTTTTCAATTTAAAACATATTTGTGGATAGATATGTATTTAATTTGTGCACAACTTCAATATAGAGTACAAAGAGTAGAATATCAAGTGCAGGTTTTATCAGATCATTGACCTTTAATTTTGTCTATTTCATTGGAAGAAGAAAAGGTAGGTTAGAGATTGAAGTTAAATCCAACTTTGTTGATGAAAAGGGAATTTTGTGATTTTATGAGGCAATAGATAAATCTTTTTCTAAATACTAATAAGGATTCAGTTGCGAGTGTTTATATTATGGAATTCAATGAAGGCATATTTGAGAGGTCAAATAATAAGTTAAACCAAAACTAAAGAAAGAATATATGAAAGAAGTAACTCAATTAGATAAAGAAATGATGAAATTGGAGAAGGAAATTCAAGTACATAAGGATGAGGAGAAGAAAAAATTGTTAGAGTTGAAGAAATTAAGACTTAATGCTCTCCAGACATATATATAATGAGATGACAAAAACATTAGTTGGATGAAAGAGCTGTGATGGAATATTTTGAAATGTTTTGGGGAGATAAATTGGTAAAATTAGAGTAGGTTAAATACTTACACACTTTAAAACATATCTTATTTGAAATACTGAAGAATTCATATTCAGTGACTTTACAGAAACTACAGAGAATGGTGTGCACATTTCACAAGTAGGTGCTAATTGAAATGATGTCATGAAATGAATGGACTGGAGTCAAGTTGTCTGTTTTGGACTTTTTTGCAAGGCTTTTGATCTCTCTGCAAAGTGCTCACTCAAAGTTCCTTGAGAGGTTTGTTTACCTAAAACAACAGATGGGAGCCAAAGGCTAACTCCTACTGTTTGCGGGAAAAGGTGGGGGGGGGGGGTTTGCAAGTGAGAGAGAGAAGGACATGTGGCTGGCAGTTGGAACCTCAGATGAAGAGAGAGACACACAGCTGAAACAGGCAGAAGAAGCTTGTTGGAACTGAAACAGAAACTCCAGAGTGGCAGATGGCTGGAAGTGCTGCTATCTATCTGATGTTTCTCTTGGAATGAGGAGAACAGAAAGGAACTCTGTGATAGCCTGAAAGAAGGAGGTTATCATCTGGACAACCCTGATGGGGCAAGTTTCATCAGCAAGACATTGAGGTGACTAATGGTGGTACCTCAGTTGTAGAAATCCTGGAACAACACATCTCTCTCTGCAAACCTACAAGAACCTTCCTAAGTGGTAAACATTTACCTTTGGAGAACCAAAGCCTGGTGAACTTTATAATGTTAAATTCTGTGCACAGTATAAGAATTGCCTGCAACCAGAGAATTTGGAAGAATGAGAAGTGAGATTGAACTGTGAACCAAAGAACTTCTTAAATTTATACACACATTACATACATGTGTGCTTAGAATTAGAATTGGGTTTGATTCTGTTTTCATGTTTAAAGTTTATTAAGAACAACTTTTGTTTAAGTAATTACTTGTCATGGTGAATGTCTATTGCTGCTGGGTTTTGGGGTCCTTTGGGCTTGTAACAGGGTCCATAAAGTTTTGGCATGGCAATTAAAAATGGAACAGATTTCTAGAACAATAATTGCAACTAAGAAATTATCAGGACAGATAAAATAAAATGCAGGAAATAAATGATAATTTTAAAGAATGTTATGCTAAGCTTTATCATTCAGAGTCTAAGAGAGATAATAAAATAAGAGATTATTTGAGACAAATTAAATTACCAATGTTAAAGGAGGACAAAAAGATAAGACTCTGAGAATTTTTAGGAAAAGAAGTCTATGAACTTTAATGTCTCTATAGAATAATCAGGTGCTAGGTGAAGGTGGTTTCCCACCAGAATTTTATAAAGAGTTAAAGGACCTATTAATACCTGTATTGATGGAGATATTAGGTCAAATGAAAGAGGTTCATGATCTACTTGAATCTTTTATAACAGCATTAATAATTGTAATTCCGAAAAAAGAGAAAGATTGTTTACAGTCTTCTTCATATGACCTATATCATTATTGAATACAGACTATAAAATTGTATCAAAATTGTTAGCTAATAGGCTAGTTGAATTTTTGCCAAAATTAATAAATTTAGAACAAACTGGTTTTATTAAAAATAGAAAAGCAGCAGATAATATAGTAAAATCTTTCAGTTTGGTAAATATAGTACAAAATAGGAAGATTCCTGTGGTAGTGGTAGCGTTAGATGCAGAGAAAGCATTTGATTGATTGGAATAGGATGTTTTAAATGCTTTTGAGATTCCAAATACTTTTATAAACTGGATAAATGCATTGTATGATCAACCAAACACAAAAGTGATTACTAATAAACAAATCTCACAACCCTTTTTGCTTGAAAGGTCTTCTAGACAAGGTTGTCCATATCACCCTCTTTACATTAGTGATTGCACCATTGGCAGAAGTACTTAGAACTGATAATGAAATTAAAAGATTTGAAGTAGATAATAAGGAACATAAAATTAGTTTATTTGCTGATGATGTTATATTTTATTTAACGAGACCAGAAATATCTTTAAATAAGTTGAATGAGAGATTAACAGAGTATGGGTTAGTATCGGGTTATAAAGTGAATGTTGATAAAAGTGAAGTAATGCCTATGGTGGATATGGATTACTCTTAATGTAAAAGAATGACAAAATTTTAATGGTAAAATGAGGCAATTAAATACTTAGGAATTAAAATTAGCAGAAATATAAGTAATCTGTTTAAACTAAATTATTTGCCATTGTTAAAAAAATTGGAAGAGGATTTGAAAAGATAGAAAGATTTATCAATAACGTTAACAGGATGAGTGAATTGTATTAAAATTAATACTTTACCAAGAATACAATATTTATTTCAATCATTGCCCATTCAAGTACCAGAATTTTTCTTTCAAAACTTGAATAAAATAATACGAGAATTCCTTTGGAAAGGTATGATGTCAAGAATTTGTTTAGAAAAATTAATGTTGAAATTTGATCAGGGTGGACTAAGATTACCAAATTTTAAGAATTATTTTAAAGCAGCTCAATTGAGGTTTTTGTCCTGTTATCAACGAGATGAAAAACCAGCTTGGATTCAAATAGAAATGAATAAAATTGATGAGTTAATTTTGTATAAATGGAATAGTGAGTCGTGTAAAGGAACTAAAGATTTTTTTGTATTGAAACATATTTTAAACATATGTAATAGAATTCATATTGAGAGAGGAATTAAAAATTATCAATTACCAAAAATGTTGTTAAAACAAAATCAACTTCTTCCTTTTTTTAAAATTAATTCTTTATTTGATAATTGGTATAGTAAAGGTATACAGAGAATAAAAGATTGTTTCTTAGGATCTTTTTTCTTAACTTTTTATCAATTAAAAGATAAATACAATATACATAATAATACCATTTTTGTGTATTATCAATTCAAAATGTATTTGAAAAAGAGACTGGGAATAGATTTGAGATTCCCTAAACAAAGTCAATTTAAAGATACATTTATTGTTAAGAAATTTATTACTAATATGTTTATAAAATTACAAGAGACTGTAAAGAAAAAAGATTTATATAAATCAAAAATCCGATGGGAGAAAGATTTAAATATACAAATTCAGGAGGAGATTTGGTCAAAATTATGTTATGAAAGTGTTACAAATACAGTAAATGTTAGATATCAAATGGTTCAATATAATTTTCTTCATCAATTACATTATACTCCACATCAGTTAAATGGACTTAATCCTAATTATTCAACTAAGTGTTTTTGATGTGCAAAAGAAATAGGGACTTTTTGGCATTCAGTGTGGTCTTGTGAAAAAGTGGAAAGGTTTTTGAGTTTATTATTAGAGAAAATTATGAAGATAAAGATTCCAAAGGATCCAAGAATATATTTACTTGGAGATATTTATGAAAATGATATAAAATTGAAATTGAACAAATATCAAGAAAATTTTTGAAGTATTGCAATAGCAACTGCAAAGAAATGTATCGCGATATCATGGAAAGATGCAAGATAAGTGTTATTAAGTAGATGGTATAATGAGATGGGAAATTATATACTTTTGGATAAAATTACGTATAGTTTAAGGAATCGAGCTGAAAATTTTTATAGTATTTGGAAACCATATATAGATTTTATGGATAATTTTCCATCCACCTCTTCTATCTTATCCACTCCTCTTAATTAGTATTTTTAATAACAATTAATGATTGTCTATGTTAATATTATTGTATATTAAATGGTTGGTGTTTCTTTTCTTCGCTTTTCTTACTTTTGGGTGGAAGTGAGGATGGGTAGAAAATACATAAAAGTCCTTTTTTTGTATCATTGGCTTTGGATATTTGATTAATGTTTTATTAATTTTTTTATTGTAATGATGCAAACAATTAAATAAATTAAAAATAAAATAAATAAAGAAAGTCTCATCTATAATGGCCCAGTCCTCATCGAGGACTCAGTAGGGTAGAGGGTCAAGAACTTCAAATTCCTGGGTGTCAACATCTCCAAGGATCTGACCTGGAGCCTCCACATTGATGGACTCACAAAGAAGACTCACCAGTGGCTAGACTTTGTGAGGTGTCTGAGGAGATTCTGTATGTCACTGAAGATTCTCATAAACCTCTACAGGTGTACGGTGGAGAGCATTCTGGCTGGTTGCATCACTGCCTGGTATGGAGGCACAAACTCTCAGGACAAGAATATACTCCAGAGGGTTGTTAACTCAGCCTGCAACATCACAGGCACCGGATTTCACTCCATTGAGGTTTAAGGCGGTGTCTAAAAAAACAGTCTCTATCCCCAAAGACCCCTCACCACCCAGACCATGCCCTCTTCACTCTCCTACCATCGGGGAAAAGGTACAGGAGCCCAAAGACGAGCACTCCGCAGCACAAGGACAGCTTCTTTCCCGCTGCCATCAGATTCCTGAATGATCAATGAACCAAAGACAAGGCCTAATTTTCATGAACTATTATTTTTTTTTTAATAGTAATGTCATAAGATGGTTCATAATATGAATGTTTACACTAAGATGCTGCTGCAAACACTGAATTTCATGACTTGTTCATGACAATAAGTCTTGATTCTAATTATTGCTTGCTTCAAGGTCCTATGTTGCTTTTAAAAGTTTTTCCAACCTTCCAGTTTGAGAAGCCTAACAACCTGAATATGTCTGGATTGTCTGAATTTGGAAGATAAGCCAGCTCAGGCCTGGTCAGTACTTGGAGGGGAGACCACCAAGGAACACCAGGTCCTGTGGGTTTCTGTGAGGGGAATTGGACAAAGTGGCAACTCTCTGTCTGCCTTATGGTGGACAAAAGTTACAGAATTTCATGTACAGTATGTTACATTCTAAATGTAGTATTACATGACAATAATGGAACCTTTACCTTTAGATTCCTTATATACTTGGTGATCTTATACACTTGAGCTTTTAGTTTGATGCCTTCCTTGATCTTGTTAGTTATTCAAGGCTGGCTGTCCCCACTCTTACTGTCCTTGTTTTTAACTGGAATATACTTCTGTTGAGCACCGTGAAAAGTCTATTTGTAAGTCCTCCACTGTTCCTCAACCGTCCCTCCAATATAGCCTGTCTTCCCAGCCTACCCTGGCCAACTCCTCCCTCATCCCGTTGTAGTCTCTGTTGTTTAAACATAACACCCTGGCTTCAGACCAAACTTTTGCAACCTCCACTTGTCTGAGAGATCTGCAAGGTCGTTATTCTTACCTGTCTCATTGCACAGGAGCAGATCTAAGATAACATGTTCCCATGTCAGTTCAGTAACATGCTGTGATGGATGTATTCTATGAAAAAACACACAAATGCTGGAGAAAATCAACAGGACCAACAGTGCTTTCATGTACCAAAGGTGAAGATCCATCACCAATATTTCAGGCTTGAGCCCTTCACGAAGTCATCCTTAAGACTGCCTTGACCAACCTGATTAACCCCGTCTATGAGCAAGTTAAAGTCCCCCATGACAACTGCCCTTATACTCTTACAAGGCTCCAATATTTCTTGCCTTATTGCCTGTGTCACTGTAATGTTATTGTTTGGTGGTGTTATAGACAACTCCCACTCATCATTCTTTTCCCCTTTACTATTCCTAATCTCTTCCACGCTGAGCACTGGCGCACCTCGGGGCTGCGTGTTCAACCTGCTCCTGTTCACACTACCAACCCATAACTGCATCGCCAGCAACAACTCCAACAGTGTCATCAAGTTTGCAGGTGACGCAACAGTCGTCGGCCTCATCAGCAACGACGACGAGTCACACGACGGAGAAGAGGTGGGAAATCTGGTGAAATGGTGTGAGAGGAACAACCGGAGTGTCAATGTGAACAAGACGAAAGAGATGATCATGGACTTAAGAAGGGCCAGGAATGACCACCCTCCACTGCACATCAACAACTCTGTAGTAGAGAGAGTGGAAAGCACCAAGTTCCTGGAGTTCATTAACTAGTGACCTATCATGGACACTCAACAACTCCTCACTTGTCAGGAAAGCGCAGCAGTGACTGCACTTGCTGAGAAGCCTGAAGCGGGCACCATTATGTCTGTAGGACCTCTATTGAAAGTGTCATGGCCGGCTGCATCACAGGTGGTGTGGTTGCTGCAGAGAAATGGATCAGAGGTCAATCCACAGGACCATAAGAGTAGAAGAGAGGTTCACTGGAATCTCCCCCACCATCGATGTGATCTAGCGGGATTGTCGTCCGAAGAGGGTGCGCAAAATCATTGAGGAAACCTGCACCCAGCATCTTTCAGTTGCTCCCGTCAAGGAAGAGTTAAAGGAATATCAGAGCCAGCACCACTAGGCTGATGAACAGCTTCTTCCCACGGGCAGTGAGAATGCTGAACGACCAAAGGAACTGTTCACACTAACCATCCAAGACTCTCATTTGTACAAAGCAATATTGATTTTTTTTGTATTAATACCTGCCCTGCATATGTATTGTTTGCCTGTACGTGTTATGTCTGGTTGTGTGTCTGCGTGTTTTTGCACTGAGGACTGGAGAACGCTGTTTCGTCGGGTTGTTCTTGTACAATCAGATGACAATAAACTTGACTTGACAATTTAGATCACTACCCTCATACCTTCCTGTCTATCATTCCATATTAGCAGATATCTTTGGATATTTAACTCCCGCAGGGTTTCTTCAATGGCACCACTAAATCATACTCTTTTGAACTGATTTGTGCCTAAAGTTCACTGATATTTTTTCAAATACTACAGGCATTCAGATGTCCCAGCATGTTTTAAGTTGTGCCTCAGGCAGGTAAGGGGTTTTGAGTGATGCTTCACTTCTAAGGGTCGAGCTACCCAGAATGACAGCCAGCAATGGCAAAATTATTCAAATCAGAGAACTGGGTGGGTTAGATTCTCCATATAAACCAGTTCAAGAGCAAATATGGATCAAAGGTAAAGAGGGTCACACAGTGGTGCAGTGGGACAGAGCCGCTGCCTCACTGCTGCAGAGGCCCGTGTTCTCTCCTGATCTCGGGCGCTGTCTGTGTGGAGCTTGCACGTTCTCCACTGTTTCCCCTCTGGGTGCTCCTCCTTCCTTCCACCGCCCCAAGGTTGCTGAGTTAATCTGCTGCCATGAATTGACCCCTGGTGCGTGAGAAGAAACAGAACCTAGGGTGAGGGGATGAGATGAGGGAATGTGCAGGTGATTTTTTTTTTAATACAGAGCTTGGATTGGATTAGTGTGAAAGTGGGAGCCGTCGTGGCGAGCCAGTTTCTGTGGTGTACCTCGCTGTGACCAGGTTAAGTTGGAGATAAGGCTGCTGGGGTTTAGTGAACGCAGGTTTTGGAAATTAAAGATGGGAGTTTGGACTGGATGGAGGACTCCTGAATATCACTCAGGTCTCGGCTGGCTCAAGCAGCCACTGTGCAGAGAGAAAGGGTTAATGTTTCAGGTCAATAAACCTTTGCTGACTGTGTTAGCAGCAGGTGGGACAAAGACAGGGTCTTAGTTCTAGCTTTCCCAAAAAGTAGTGATCCACCATAAAAGATGGGGCATTGTGGTTGAGCTACTTGGCCTCGATGTTAAAGGCCCATAACATCACGGCCAGTCCTGTACAGAGCACTCATCAGACAATCCACACACTGCATGAAACATTCTAATTACATCCACTGAATAACTGTGGTCTCATAACATGCTTCCCTGGACTAATTTATACCCTGCCCACATTTTCATCTAAGGTCAATTAAATTTGTTGCGCATCTGGTGCATGGTGGTAATTTTTTTCTGAAAATAGACTTTATTCACAATAAATTATTTACAGAAAACAGAACTGTTCAAAATCTTTCCGCACCATACATTTCAATTAATGTGCATTGTTACATTTGTTCTCTATTTACACCATCACCACCATTGTGGTACCTGGTGTTACTCCCCCACCCCCCCACCCCCGTTGTCTGTGCCATTCAGCAGCACTCTCTCACTGATATCTCCATGTGCTGAAAGGCCAACAAGTTTCGGACAGGCCAAAGGGCCTCTTTCACAGTGTTGATGATCTGGATATCCGTCTCTGTATGCGTCCCCGGGAAGGGCCCGTAAATCAGAGTCCTGCTGGAGATGAACCGTGACTTTTCCAACCTTCTCCATATATTCTTAGCAAATCTGCATTCTGCAAAGAGATGGGCGACTATCTCCTCTCCTCTGCAGTTGTCTCGGGAACAATGTGTATTCTGGTTGTATAGGAAGGATCTGGTTGGGAGAGCTCTTCTCACCTCCACAGGCCAAGTCCTGGTGGTTGTTTGTGTGCACTGGCAATGAGGCATTCCACCAGATGATCTGGATGGTCTGCTCCAGGAACCCCTACAGTGTCCATCAAGTGCTCATGTCTCAGTGTCTGCAGAATGTTCCATGCTGACCACTGCATGATACCCTTGTGGTCAAAGGTGTTTGTCTGGAAAATCTTTCCCCATGAAGGATAGATGGTGTGGCAAAGTCCAGCTGACTGGGACATTGCATGGCAATGGGGCCAGGCCTATCCTTCACAACACCTGGATTAGGTAGAACCTCAGCACATAGCAATGCTTGGAGCTTTGGTTCCACACCCAGCCTGATGCAGCCACACACAAAGGTGGTCATCAGGATGAGGGCCACATTGGGTACATCCTTGCCCCCAGTGTCTTGAACCTGGTGATCCGTCGGACTTTGTCTATTTTAGACCCCCATATGAACTGGAAGACTGCTCTGGTAACCACTGGGGCAGAGATTTGGGATTGGGTCACACCAGTGCCTTGTACAGCATTACCGAGAGCACCTCACACCTGATGACCAGGTTCGACCCTGTTATTGAGAGAACGCGCCATGCCCACAGACCCAATTTCTGGTGGACTTTGGTTGCACACCTTGGGCCCTCCAAACTAGATCCCCAACACCTTCAGGTAGTCAGATTTGACAACTTGAAGGTGTTTAATTTTTAAAGATTAAAAATGTAAATAATCACTGATATTTTTTGGAACTGAATGCTGTAAATATTTATTTATCTATTATTGTATATTTATTATTCCTTTTTCCTATGAAGGCATATTATGGTAATTTAATGCTTACTTCTGTCGTTGGAGTACATTACATAGGAGCAGAATAAGCCCACCAAGTCTGCCCCGCCATACTGACATCACTGATTTATTTTCCCTTTTCAACCCCTTCTGCCTGCCTTCTCCTGATAATCCTTGATTCCCTTCCTGATCGAGAACCTATCTACCTCTTGTCTTAAATATACCCAATGACTTGGCCCCCAACACGAATGGCATATATTACTCCTAATCTCTGTGTAAAGGTTAAAACCTTGTGTTTTTGACTCTTAGATAATTTTGTGCCTGTCTCTTTAAGAGAACTATTCTTTGTTGTGTTACCATAGTGACTATGATGTAATATGTCCTAATATCCACCCAGGCTAAAGGCTTGCTCTAATTCCACAAGATGTGAAGTAAGTGTGAACACGAGAAATTTTTCTTTGAATTTTTGTCTCTTTAAATACCATTGTGTATCTCTTTAAAAGCTTTTTATATCTTTGTATCTTCATGTCCTTTTTATATTATAATTTTTTCAATGAATTAAAACGACACAAATTAACAGCCACGGAGTTGGATTTGTTGGATTGAAGAGATTGAAATTCGGAATATCGCAGCTCACGCTTTGGAAGATGATACTTTGAAATTTGGAATTATTAGAAGGAAAGTGTCATCTATACTCTGTTCTAAAGGGACAAGCTGATATTCTGAAGCTGTGCCCTCTGGTCCCAGACTCCTACCCCACCCCCCACCATCATTTCCAAATCCACTCTAACTGGACTTTCTGTATTTAGTGGGTCTCAATGAGATTCCACCCCCCTCTCCTCATTCATTTAGTGAGTGCAGTCCCAGAGCCTTCAAAAGCTCCTCATTCCTGGGATCCTTTTCATGAACCTGCTCTGGATCATCTCTAACACCAGCACGTGCCTCCTGAGGTGAGTGTTGCTGCAGCAAAAAAGTATTTGGGAGAAGCAATACATTGTACTGGTGTATCTGACAATAAGCTCTCATGAGCGTTGTGTGGACCCTTTGTGTTCGGGGTCTAACTCCTGGAAACCCCTTCCTCAACAGCACAGAAGTAACACCTCCAGGAGGGCAATATGGGGTGGTAAAGAATCCTGAAAAAGAACGGGGCAAATAAATCAATCATCCCTCTCCCCGTGACCTGTCATCTTGCTTGTCAGCTCTCCACCTTCTCCCTCAGGGTGGGGGAAGTTGACAGGGAGTGAGAGGGGCTGGATAGGGTCTTCAGTAACCGCTTGCAGGACTGATTGATTCTGAGAGAAAACCCCTCAAGCAAGGGGGGGAAGCAATGGAGATAGAGTAGCAATGTGCAATGATAGAAATGTATGGACTGAGGCTGTGAAGAAACTGAATGGTTTTCTTTTTTGTAAATTATTTATTGTGAATAAAGTCTATTTTTGGAAAAAAATATTCACAGGGGCAAGACTCATGGGAGCTAGAGTGCTGGGGGGGAGAGAGAGAAGGAAGTAGTGGAAAGGGAGGGAGGAGGAAGATAGAGAAGACAGAGAAGGAGGTAGAGAGGAAAGGGAGCGAGGAGGTAGAGAAAGGGAAAAGAGGAGACAGAGGAGAGGGAGGGAGGAAGGAGAGAGAGGAGAGGGAGGAGGAAGAGAGGAGAAAAGGGGAGAGAGAATCAGGAGAAAAAAAGAGAGGCAAAGATAGAGAGAGGGGGAGAAGGGGGAGGGAGGGAGAGAGAGAGAGAGAGAGAGAGCGAAAAACAAGCAACGTGCCCCCGGAGTAAGGAGGGGCCGCTCTGCTTTCGCTGCACATTGGAGATGCGCTGAGCCCAGACCCCGGCTGGCCAGCTGGATCACACCATTACGCCGACATCCAATTCCATCCTGTCCCACGGTTCAGCACCCATGGGAGTCAGCGAGTTCCGAGGCGGAAGAGCGAAATCTTCTCTGGCGTGAGCAGACGGAGCGGTAGGAAAGGGACGGTTCTCGGCGGGAAGGGGACGGGACGGGATGGTTCTCGGCGGGAAGGGTACGAGACGGGATGGTTCTCGGCGGGAAGGGGACGGGACGGTTCTCGGCGGGCAGGGGGCGGGACGGTTCTCGGCGGGCAGGGGACGGGACGGGACGGTTCTCGGCGGGCAGGGGACGGGACGGTTCTCGGCGGGCAGGGGACGGGACGGGATGGTTCTCGGCGGGCAGGGGACGGGACGGGATGGTTCTCGGCGGGCAGGGGACGGGACGGTTCTCGGCGGGCAGGCGACCTTTCTCTTGTATTTCCTGCACTGTCCGATCCAATCGGTGGGTTCATTTTACTAAGTGTCAGAGATGAACTTGAAGAACGAGCTCTTTAATTAACATTACACGCAGAACCCCTCCCGATAAACACCCCCCGCTCCGCTCCCCATAGATGGTAAATCCACGGACACTCGCGACTCTGGGGATCTTCTCTCCCTCTCTCTCTCTCTCTCCCCTCCTCCAGGTTATAAAGACAAATTCCTTGCAGGGGTCAAACACATTCTTTGAAAGATCTTATCAGCAAGTTCAGCCTGGCCTGTTATTTACAGATTTTTTTAAAGTTCCTTCCAAACCTGTTCCATTGTCTCTGGAAAGTCAACAGGTTCCTCGATGTGGAGCTTCAGCAAAGCTCTTGCATTTTAACTGAGATGTTTTTTGTGAAATGTTACTCTGTGAAGTATAACCTAAACTAAACACCCACAATCTATCTCTTTAAAAGACATTTATAATATATAACTCGAAACACACACCCCTTAGATGGGTCAAACACCCCCCTCCCCTGTTAGATGGATCACATACACTCCCTTCCCCAGGTCGTACACTAACACCTGTCCCTGTGGCCTGAATCACAGATATACCGTCCGCCTCTGTGCTGGATTCAAGGCCCACCCTTTCACCGTGACCTGTTCTCTGGCCTGCATGACAGACACACAGTTCCACGCCCACAGCGAGGCCATCATCAGAAGCTGTTATGTCAGGGCCTCCCCTTCTGTGCTTCCCTCTTGACGTGTATAGGTTTATCGGTGTATTTGGGCGGCACTGGCTTCTGGGCCGGAAGGGCCCGTTACCAAGGTTCTTCTTAAATCAAGGTGCCTTTTACTGTCATGTAAAAATGATAGACCCTCCATGTTGTGCCAAACGTGTATTCCAACCAAAAAAAAGTACTAAACCCTCCCTACCCAATAACTCTCCACAGGGCAAGCCCTTCAGCCCTCAATGTTGTGCTGACCCATGTGTTCCTACCAAAGGAAAGTACTAAATCCTCTCTACCTCGTCACCCTCTATTTTTATTCCATCCATGTGTCCGTCTAAGAGTCTATTAAATGCCCCTAATGTTTCAACCTCTACCACCATCCCCCACAAGGCATTCCAGGCCCCCACATCTCTCTGTGTAAAAAACTTGATGTCTCCCCTAAACTTCCTTCCCTTCACTTTGAACGCACATCCTTTGGTGTTTGCTGATCCTGCCCTGGGAAATAGGTGCTGGCTGTCCACCCTAGCTATGCCTCTCAGAATCTTGTCAACCTCTATCAAGTCTCCTCTCATCCTTCTATGCTCCAAAGTAAAACTTCCCTACTCTGTTAACCTTGCCTCATAAGATGTTTCTCAATCCAGGCAACATTCTGATTTGGAAAATAACCCTGATGAGGCTAAAAGAAAAAGATAAACATAAAATGGTGGCACTGCCACTGGTGCAGACCCGCGGTGAGTGGAGACGCAGCGCTCCTTCGGGGTCCAACCACCCAGTCCGATTGCCATCAGTTCCGTACAGGCTTTAAATGGCCCCCCTTAGATGGGTGGTTTTATTTTAAATCTCACAACCATGGGGTCTGTGCCCAAGATGGTGGCGCCTCTGACCAGCAGCAGCCACGAGGGGGTTGCAGATTCTGGTGGAGAAGAGGGCTGATGCAGGGCACCAGAAAATCAGAGCATAGAACACAGGAGTTGGGATGTTATGTTGAAGTTGTACAAGGCATTGGTGAGGCCAAATTTGGAATACTGTGTGCAGTTTTGGTCACCGAATTACAGGAAGGAATATAAACAGTATCAAGTGGGTGCAGAGTAAGTTTATGAGAATGTTGCTGGGGTTTCAGGGTTTGATTTACAGGGAAAGGTTGAGTAGGCTGGGACTTTATTCCCTGGAGCATAGACGATGAGGGGTGATAGAGGTATTCAAAATTATAAGGGAAACAGACAGAGTCAATGTGGACAGGCATTTTCCACTGAGAGTGGGGGAAATTCAAACAAGAGGGCATGGATTGAGGGTAAAAGGGGAAAAGTTTAGAGGAAACATAAGGGGGAATTTCTTCACGCAGAGGGTGGTGGGGGGTGTGGAATGAACCCGGCAGAGGTGGTAGAAGCGAGATTGATGTTAATATTCAAGGAAAAGTTGGATAGGTATATGGACGAGAGAGGTGTAAAGGGTTATGGGCCAAATGTGGGTCATTGGGACTGGGTGGGAGAAGATGTATGGCACGGACTAGAAGGGCCGAACTGGCCTGTTTTATGCTGTAAATGGTTATACAGTTAAAATGGGAATATCAGCCCATCTGTGAAGGAGAAGCAGAGGAGACGACCCACAGGTCAGTGGTGGACCAGCAAGGAGTTCTGATGCTGAAGGGACCACACGGGCAGTGGGCTGCTGGAGACTGGCTTGAGACTGGCTGAAGGGGTACCTGGTATCGGAACTCGGGTGTGAGAGAGTGCCAAAGTTCCTAATCGGTGTCAGAGGTTCGGATCTGGAGCTCAGGTCACCAATGGTTTCGACCAGACTCTGTGGCTGTGGAGGCTGCGGGTGTGCTGGGTAAATCCATGGACACTCGGTGACTCGGGGAACTCTCTTTTGCTTTCTTTCTCTGACTGTAAGAGGAGCTTCAGACAATTCCTGCCGATGGCGAATATGTCCGCCTTACAGCAGTCAAAAGGCAATGTTGTGTAATGACACTGTTTTTATTGGATGGCAATTAATTGAATCTTATAACAGGGATACTGGGCATGTAAGAGCCAAAATGTGTGTACTTGCCTTGTTAGTCAGCATCCCAGGGTCCATATGCTGGGCACGGCCATCTTGATTCCTCTGCGCATGCGCGAGTCTTCGGTTGGTGCATCTGGTGAGTTCGCTTATTGGAGTTCGGTTGCTGCACACGGTCAGTTCATGTATTGGAGTTTGTTTGGACCAGAATATGGAAAGAGTCGCCAAGGTTGATCGACAAATTCAGGAAGCTTTAAATGGTTATCACCAAATCTATGATGAAAAAAAGATTTGATTAATAAGTTTCCATGCCTGCTGGGAAAATTTTGAGGTACAACCGATCCTTTGGTCCCAATTATGGTTATAAGTCAGGGAGTACCTGAATCTTGAATCTTGAATATCCTGGTAAATCTCCTCTGCACCCTCTCCACAGCTTTCACATCCTTCCTATAATGAGGTGACGAGAATTGAACACAATACTCCAAGTGTGGTCTCACCAGAGATTTGCACAGTTGACTCCCAAACTTAATTGCGCAACTAATGAAGCCTAGCATCCCATAGACATTCTTAACTATCCTATCAACCTCCGCAGTGACCTTGAGAGAGGCATGGCTTTGGACATCAAGGTCCCTCTGGTTCTCCACATTGTTATCTATCCAACTATTAACCCTGTTCTCAACCTCTGGTCAGTCCTTCCAATATTCATCAACTCACATTATCCAGATTGAACTCCATCTGCCACTTTTCTGCCCAACCTTTGACAACCTTCAGCTCCATCCACAACTCCTCCAATCTTCATGTCATCCACAAACATACTGACTGATCCTTCCACCTCTTCATCCAGGTCACATAAAAATCACAAAGAGCAGGGGTCCCAGAACAGATCCCTGCAGCACTCCACTAGTCATCGACCTCCAGGCAGAATACTTTCTTTCCACAAATACCCTCTGCTTTCTTTCTACAAGCAAATGTTTTTATCCACACAGCCAAGGTTCCACTGATCCTGTGCCTCATGACTTTCTGGATGAGTCTCTCATGGGGGGGCTTGTCAAATGCTTTGTTGAAATCCATGTAGACCACATCTATCACCATCAATTTCTTTTGTTACCTCCTCAAAAAACTCAATTACACTCGTGAGGCATGACCTTCCCTTCACAAAGCCATTTTGACTATCCTTGAGTAGATTGTACATCTCCAAATGCTCATAGATCCTATCCTTACGAATCCTCTCCATTAGTTTGCACACTACTGACGTTAGACTCACTGGTCTATAATTCCCAGGATTCTCCCTATGACCTTTTTTAAACAAGGGGACTACATTTACCATTCTCCAATCCTCTGGCACCTCCCCTGTGACCAAGGAGGAATCAAGAATCTTAGCTACTGCCCCAGCTCTCTCTTCCCTCCCTTCCCACAGCAACCTGGAGTATATCATGTCTGGCCTTGGGGTCATCAATCAATGTATTTAAGAAGATCCAACACTTCCTCTTCCATAATCTCAACATTGTACAACACACAGGCCCATTCTATTCCAACCTCACCCTAATCCAGGTCATTTTCTCTGGATGATACCGAAGCAAAGTATTCATTTAGGACCTCCTCTGCCTCCAGGCAGATGTTGCTTCCTTTATCCTTTAGCGGCCCCACCTTCATTCTCATCACATATGTATAGAAAGCGTTGGGGTTCTCTCCTTAATCCTGCATGCCAAGGCCTTCTCATATCCCCTTTGAGCTCTTTTAAGTCCTTCCTTAAGTTTGTTCTTGGCTACCATATAATCGTCATGAGACCTTCCTGTTTCCTGCTTCTTAAATCTAATGCACGCTTCCTTTTGACTCGTTGCCTCACCACTTTTGTCAACCACAGTTCCTATTTCCTACCATCTTTACCAAACCTGTCCTGAACCCAGCACCAATGGTCCCTAAACTTCCTCCACATCAGTTCTGTGCTTTTACCTTTGAATGTCTGTTTCCAATTTACTCTCGCTAATTCCCACCTCATCCCTTCATAATTAGCCCTTCCCCAATTAAACACTCTCCCATTTTGTCTGCTTTTATCCTTGTCCAAAGCCATAGTAAAGCTCAGAGAGCTGTGGTCACTCTCACTGAAATGCTCCCCCACCAAGAGGTCCACCACCTGACCAGGTTCATTCCCCAGAACGAGATCCAATGTGGCCACGCCTTTCGTTGCCTGGTCTGCACACTGTGTCAGGAATCCTTCTGACAAATTCTGGCCCATCCATCCCTCTTGTATTCAGGAGGAGGCAGGCAATATTAGGGAAGTTGAAATCACCCATAACTACAACCCTGAATTTCCCAGACCATTCCAAACTCTACCTGGTTATCTGCTTGGTGTCCCGAGGGCTATTTGAGGGCCTATAGATGACTTCCAGCACAGATGGCTCCCTCCCTATTTCTGGCTTCCACCCACAGTGGACACTCCCTCTGCAGCATCCTCCCTTTCTATAGCCGTGATACCATCACTGACCAGAAATCTCTGACCCCTCCCTTGCTTCCCATCATATTCCTTTTAATCCATGGACACTCAGAGTCACTGAGTATCCACGGATTCTCCTCCAGGTTCTGGCAGCTTCTACAGCCACGCAGATACCTGTTCGGTCCATTGCCTACCTGAGCTCCAGGTCCAAACCTCCACTACAATTAGAAAGCCTTTAGCACCAGAGCTTCCAGAGCTCTTCTTGCCTTCAGAACTCTCTCGAATCCTAAATTGGATACCCGATTCCCATGAGCCAGCAGCCTATGTGAGTCTTTCAACTACAAGAGGCCAGCACAGCCTCACTGCTCCCTTGTAACCTGTAGCACAGCCTCACTGCTCTCCTGTAACCTGTAGCACAGCCTTACTGCTCCCCTGTAACCTGTAGCACAGCTTCACTGTTCCCTTGTAACCTGTAGCACAAACCTCTTGCTGTCTTTGGAAGACTGTGGTATTTAGTTGCCTGTGTTCTGCTGCAGGGTGATGCTTCGCTCCCCGGATCTGAGTCCCCGGAGGTTGTCAGACATCAGCCCACAACTCCGACAACTCAATTACTTGGTGGTTGATGACTGCATTAAGGAGGAGCTGAAACCATCCAAATCGGTTGAGGATTTGACCGGCACTTGTCCAGGCGGCCTGACATCCATCGAGGAGCGCATCCTGCGGATTACGGGCTACTACGGTTACTACCCCTGGTCTCTCCGCTGCACCAGTGAGTTTCCAATTGATCCCTGATGGCCATTCTGTTCCCACAGCTCCCTCAGTTCCCACAGGCACAGTGAGTAGAGTGGCTGCCTCACAGCCCCAGAGACCCAGGTTCAATCCAGACTTTTGGATGTTGTGGGGGGGGGGGGTGGTTTCCTCCCATATCCCATAGATCTGTGGGTTGGTGGGTTTTACTGGCAGCTGTAAATTACCCCCCCTAGTCTCTAGGTGAGAGGTAGTATCTGTGGGAGTTGGTGGGGATGAGTGTAAATAGGTGTGTAGTAGTAGACATGTATTCGATGAACCAATTTACATGCTATTGAGCATTTATTGGGGCGCCAAGGCTCAGCTGCAGTGCAACAAGCTGACTGGAGGATCCTGTTACAAGCAGTCTCTGCACTGTGGGGGGAGGGGGGGTGGTAGGGGTGGAGGTGGAGATCACTGTCCATGAGCTATATGTAAGCAAGACTGTGCTCACCACCCAACCTGTCTTGCCTCTGAACTCTGAACTTCAACCTCTACCTCTTAAAATGTCATCAAGCTAAAATGTCAATGAGCTCACTGAACATCAGATGTTTATGAAGGAGATAACGGCGTCCTCCTTTGCTCTTTCTTCATTCCATCTCTCCTTGCACAACCCCCTCTTGCCTCCAGATACCCAATTGCCCTCTGCTCTTTGTCCCTTCTCCTGTATTACCCCATCCCCTTCTCCTTTTGCCTTGTCTCCCTCTATTGACCATCTTGCCCTCCCTTTTGCCTCTTCCACTATTGCCCCAATTTCCCTCTCCACCTAGTGCCCCTCTCATGTCCATTCCTCTTCATGGCCCCTCTTCCTCTATTGCCTGCTACCCCTATTGATCCCTCTGTTGCCCCTCCATCTCTGTTCCCTTTTCCCTCTCTCCCTTTGCCCTTCTATTGTCCCCTCTTCCCCCTTTCTCTTGATTGCCTCCACCCTCTCGCTCCCTCTCCTTTTACGCCCACTCCTTCCTCACCCCCTCACCCCCATCCTTGTCTCCTCTCCCTCTTGCCCTCTTTTCCCCCATCACCACTCCCCTCTCCCACCCCCCTTCTTCCTCCCAGTCTGGATGCCAGTCCTTAACGCGACGCAGGGCAATGTGCCAGTACACTGCGAAGGTGTGACCCTCTACCCCGACAGAATGCAACTCCTTATCGCTTCTCGGGCTTTTGGCTAAGATCAAGTGCAGAATGCAACTCCTTCCACCCACCCCCACCCCTACTGAACAGTATCCTGATTTTTCCCTGCTGGTGACAGCTCCAGGAGAGGAGCCCCATTGGTGGGACAAGCCATTTCTTCAGTCAGAGAGACCTCAAACCTCGCATTGCATCCCTGACATTTCCAAATCCTCCAGCTCAACTTTGATGAAGTCAGAAAGCTGTGGGCGTCTTTGTTCTGCTGCTCTCTGGCTCTGTGACTTGCTATTGTCATCTGTACAATGGCCGTGCTCAATCAAATGGAAAGCAATTTGTCATAGAGGTGAAGGCGGGAGGCTTTGTGGTCATGTTATCTAACAGCGCTCCTGCCTCATGGCACAAGGACCTGTATTCAGTCTGACCTCCAGTGTAGAATTTGTACATTTTCCCTGTTTCTCTGTTACTCTACCCCCCTCCAATGTCCCCAAAGATGTGCAGGTTGGGGCCTGAATAAAAAGGTTGGGTGGTGGGCAATGGGGGAGGAGGAGAGGAGGGAGGAAAGGGGCAGGCAGAAGAGCACAGGTTTAATGATGAGTTCATAGGTGGATGCAGATGGGAGGGAAGAAGATGGGAGGTGATGGGGGGAAGAAAGAGTGGGCAGCTGGAGGAAAGGAGACAGTGGGGTAGGAGGAGAGGGGGAGAGAGATGGGGGAGGGAGTTAATAGAAATTGAAGGTCAATGTAAATGCCATCTGATTGGAGAGTGTCCTGAGGGTTTGTGGCCATGGTGAATAGCCCATGGTGTCTAGCTGAGTGGCAGAACTGGAGGAAGAAGGTGGGAGGAGGGGGTGCGAATGGGGTCAGAGTGGAATTCCGGTAGGATTGGTCCAGATGGATCCCTGAAGGTCAGACAGACCCAGTGGATCAGATTTCCAGTTTCTTGTAAGGTTAACTTTAGGACACAAAGATGTTGGCAGCCGTGACATTCCCAGGAACACGAATTGTGATTGCTGAGCAGCGGCAAGTATTGGTTATCAACCTCAGCAATTTGGGGTCAGAGAGAAGGATCATTGGTGTAATGTTTCCTTTAAGTAATAAAGAAATTAGGGTTCTTTTAGTATCAACAATATTTTATTAACAACTCACAACCTCGTGGGGCAGTCATGTTCTTCATCTATCCCTAATTGCAACATTCATCTCTGATTCCCTTTAGTGGTCAGGAGGAACACTAGCACTCTATCACCACATCCCTTTTCCTTAAGATCTCAATCTACCAACATGACACACTAATACAGTATTCATTTCAATTTAAAGTTCAACACAAATGTAAACACAAACATCAGCAGCACAAACTTTTTAAGTGTGCATTTCTTTTTCTTTTAGAGATTCAGCCTGTCAGGTGATTTGATAGCGTGTGGATCTTCTTCACACAGGTGCTTGTGTCGGCTCTGCTGGTCGACTACTGACTAGCACTGGTGGTGTTTCCTCTGTTGCTGTGCAGGCTGGATCTTCTGCATTTGTCTGCTCTTGCAGTGTCTCTTGTGTTTTCAGCAGGCTCTTTCAATTCCTTCTCAGTATTTTACCATCCTCTGTTCTGACTGTGTAGGATCTTGGATTTACTTCCTCCAGAAGAGTGGCCTTTTTGTCCCAAGTGTTGGAATCTCTGAGTCTCACTGTGACGTGTTGTGCCAGTGGCCTTAATCTTCTTGCTGACTAGTCATAGTTTACTTTTTGTTTCCCTTGCAGACACTTATGTTTCCGTTTGAAATTTCTGTTCTTGTTGGGCCTGCAGAGTAGAGAAGTGTGGTGCATAATCTACAAGCCCCTTTTACACAGCCATTAAAAGACAGGAATTAACTGCCTTTTAACTGCTTTACCTACCTGTATAAACACAACAAAGGTGGGATGGGGGTTCATTTTCTTCCCATGTTTGTTAAGACCTAGGTTTTGCACCAGCTTCTCTCTAAAAGGGTTACTGGGTTTGCTGGGTCCAGGATGATCGAAGGCTTTGACATACTGACAATGCATTGAAGGTCCTGCCTCCTTTTGCCAGGGTAGCAGTGGTACAGCAGGGTGGGCAGTAGGGTAGCAGGGTGGGCAGCAGTGGTACAGCAGGGAGGGCAGCAGGAGGGCAACAGGGTGGGCAGCAGGGAAGACAGCAGTGGTGCAGCAGGAAGGGCAGCAGGGAAGGCAGCAGAGAGGGCTGAAGGGTAGGCAGCAGGGTGGGCAGCAGGGAGGGCAGCAGTGGTGCAGCAGGGAGGGTAGCAGAGTGGGCAGTATGATGGGCATCAATGGTCCAGCAGAGTGGGTAGTGGAGGGGTAGTAGCAGGGAGGGTAGCAGGGTGGGCAGCAAGGGAGGGTAGCAGGGTGGGCAGAAGGTAGGGTAGCCTGAAGGGTGGCAGTGGTGCAGCAGGAAGGGCAACAGGGCAGGCAGCAGGGAAGGTAGCAGGGTGGGCAGCAGTGGTGCAGCAGGGAGGGCAGCATGGGGGGCAGCAATGGTCCAGCAGAGTGGGCAGTGGGGGGGTAGCAGGGTGGCAGCAGGGGATCAGCAGGGAGGGTAACAGGGTGGGAAGCAGGGAGGGCAGCAGTGGTGCAGCAGGGAGGGCAACAGTGATGCAGCAGGGTGGGCAGCATGATGGGCAGCAATGGTCCAGCAGAGTGGGCAGTGGGGGTGGCAGCAGGGGATCAGCAGGGAAGGCAGCAGGGAGGGTAGCGGGGTGGTGCAGCAGAGAGGACTGCAGGGTGGGCAGCAAGAGAGCAGCAGTGGTGCAGCAGGGTGGGCAGCAGGGGAGGGTAGCAGGGTGGGCAGAAGGGAGGGCAGCCAGAAGGGCAGCAATGGTGCAGCAGGAAGGGCAGCAGGGAAGATAGCAGGGTGGGCACAAGTGGTGCAGCAGGGAGGGCAGCATGGTAGGCATCAATGGTCCAGCAGAGTGGCCAGTGGGGGGGGGGGGGTGGGAAATGGCAGGGTGGCAGCAGGCGATCAGCAGGGTGAGAAGCAGGGAGGGCAACAGGGTGGGAAGTAGGGAGGGCAGCAGTGGTGCAGCAGGGAGGGCAGTGGGGGGGGGCAGCAGGGTGCCAGCAGAGAGGGCAGCAGTGGTGCAGCAGAGAGGGCAGCAGGAGGGTAGCAGTGGTGCAGCAGGAAGAGCTTCTGTCTCACACCTACAGAGGCCCAGGTTCAATGTCGGCTTTGTGTGCTGTCTGCATGTAGTTTGCACGCTCTTCCTGTGACTGCCAGGGTATCAATTCCTGTTTGAGTGTGGGTGTGTGCGTGTGCGTATGTGTGGGTGCGTGTGGCTGTGAGTGTTTGTTTGTGGGTGTAGGTATGTGTGTGTATGTGTATGTGTGAGTGTGTGTGGGTATATGTGTGGGTGTATAGAATCTTAAGGGAATTAATGGGAATATGGGGGTAATGAAGATGGGATTCAGGTGAGGGTAGTATAATTGGACGGGTGGTGATTGACAGAAAGGTGAGGGGCTGCATCCACTGGACCTAAGTACTCTGGAGCCCAGAAGAGGGATTTCAATGTTCTGTTATTGTCATGTAATAAACCTGAATTGAAATTACACCATATCATGTCATGTACACTACTCATGCCATGAAATAAACCCAAATTGATATTTCACCACGTTGCATTCCGGCTGCCATCGGCTGACAGAATGACTCCAGGCCTCTGCACATGGAGGCTTTGAGAGTGTACGGTGCATGAAGAATGAGCAGCAAGTTTATGTGAGGTTTGAGAATGGTGCAGTGCCATGTACTGTGATATCCCAGGAGAAGGCTCGGTCCACGCAAAGACTTATTCGGCACACGTCCCACCTCTGACCTTTCACCTCCAGGCAGAGCAAGGAAACACTTGCATCCCACACCACATCACCCATCTCTCAAATACGACAAGGAGAGGAGGGAGGGAAGATCGTGGGAACCTTACTCCCTTCCCAGATAAATCTTGAAGAGACTGATTTATTAATACATCCCCCTAGATGGTAGAATGTGAGTGAGTGCTCACACTGGTGGTCTGTCCTACCACTCGCAACCCAATAGCAAATCAGGCAGGCAACACCACCCCTATTTATGCTGCCTCAGGAGAGCTGCCAAAATTCAATTCGTCCCACCCGACCCAGTTCCACTCTTAGATCCGCATCAAACAGGCAGGAGAAACGTGATTTTAACAATACAAACCTCCAGATTCAAGGAAGGGTCCAGACACTTGACAGGACCTACCAATAGGAAAAGATAACAGGTACCAGTTAATCCACTTTACTCGGGAATCTCCACTCATGCAGTTGACACTCAGTCTAACACCCGACCCTATACCCCAAGACTCAGTATAACACCCCAGACTGCACCATGAAACTTGGTGTAACACATACCATACAACCTGACAGTGTCACACCCCCCTACACCCTGACACTCAATGTAAAACAAATCCTGCATCCTGACTCTCAGTGTAATACCTCACCCTACACCCTGAGACTCAGTGTAATACCCCACCCTACACCCTAGCGCTCAGTGTAACACCCCACCCTACACCCCGACCCTCAGTGTAATATACCATCCTACATCCTGACACTGTGTAACACCCCACCCTACACACCAGCACAAAGTGTAAAACACACACTACACCCTGACTCTCAGTGTAACAATGCACCCGACATCCTGAAACTCAGTGTAACAGCCCACCCTACAACCTGACACCTAGTGTAAAACATACCATACACCCTGACTCTCAGTGTATCACTCCACCCTACACCATGAAACTAAGTGTAAAACACACCCTACACCCTGACACTTGGTTTAACACCCCACACTACACCCTAACACTCAGTGTAATACACCACCCAATCCCTGTGTGTAACAAACTCCTCACATCCTGACACTCAGTTTAACACCCCAACCTACACTCTGACATTCAGTGTAAAATAAACCCCACACATTGACTCCCAGTGTAACACCTCACCCTACACCCTGAGACTCAGTGTAATACCCCACCCTACACCCCGACCCTCAGTGTAATACACCACCCTACATCCTGACAGTGTAACACACCACCTTACACCCTGGCACTCAGTGTAAAACACACACTACACCCTGACTCTCAGTGTAACAGCCCACCCTACACCCTGACAGTGTAAAACCCCACCCTGCACCCTGACACTCAGTGTAACACCCCACCCTACAACCTGACACCTAGTGTAAAACATACCATGCACCCTGACTTTCAATGTATCACTCCACCCTACACCCTGAAACTCAGTGTAACAAACACCCCACATGCTGACAGTCGGTATAATAGCCCACCCTACATACCGACTCTCGGAGAAACACAAACCTTGCACCCAGAAACTCAGTGTGACACACACCCTACACACCGACACTCAGTGTAGCACACCACCCTGCACCATGACACTTAGTGTAAAACACACCCTACACCCTGACATTCTGTTTAGCACCTCGCATTACACCCTGACACTCAGTGTAACAAACCACCCTGCCCCTCAACACTCAGTGTAACACCCCACCCTACACCCTGACACTAGTGTAACACACACCCTAAACCCTGACACTCAGGGTAACACACACCCTGCACCCTGTCACTCAGTGTAACACCCCACCCTACTACCCGAGACTCTGTGTAACACATATCCTGCACCTTGACACTAAGGATAACACCCCACCTTGCACCCAGACACTCAGCGTAATACCCCACCCTACACACTGAAACTCAGTGTAACACCCCACCCTACACCCTGAGACCTAGTGTAAAAAATTCCATACACCCCGACTCTCAGTGTATCACTCCACCCTACACCCTGAGACTCAGTGTAACACACACCCTAAACCCTGACACTCAGCATAACACATACCCAACCCCCTGAGTGTGTAACAAACTCCCCACACCCTGACACTCAGTGTAAGACACTGACCTACACCCTGACACTCAACGTCAAAAACACACTACACACTGATTCGCAATGTAACACCCCACACTACACCCTGATTCTCAGTATAACATCCCACCCTACACCCTAACACTCAGTGTAACACCCCACCCTATCCCTGAGTGTGTAACAAACTCCCAACATTCAGTGTAACACCACGACCTACACCCTGACACTCAGTGTCAAAAACACACTACACACTGACACTCAGTGTAACACTCCACACTACTCATTGATTCTGTGTAGCACCCCACCCTATACCCTAACACTCAGTGTAATACCCCACCCTACACCCTGGCACTCAGTGTAACACCCCAGCCTACACCATAACCCTCAGTGTAATATACCACCCTACATCCTGACTCAGTGTAACACCCTACCCTACACACCAACACTCAGTGTAAAACATACCATACACCCTGACTCTCAGTATAACAACGCACCCTACACCCTGAGACTCAGTGTAACAGCCAACCCTACACCCTGACACTCAGTGTAATACCCCACCCTGCACCCTGACACTCAGTATAACACCCCACCCTACAACCTGACACCTAGTGTAAAACATACCATACACTCTAACTCTCAGTGTATCACTCCACCCTACACCCTGTAACTCAGTGTAACAAACACCCCACATGCTGACACTCAGTGTAATAGACCACCCTGCACACCAACACTTGGTGTAACACTCCACCCTGCACCACGACATTTGGTGCAAGACACACCCTATACCCTGACACTCAGTGTTACACCCTACACTACACCCTGACAATCGGTGTAACACCCCACCATACACCTTGGCACTCAGTGTAACATCCCACCCTGAATTCAGTTTAAAGCACACCCTACTCACTGACTCTCAATGTAACACCCCACCCTACACCCGACACTTAGTGTAACACCCCACGCTGCACCCCGAACTCAGTTTAAAACACACCCTACTCACTGATTCTCAATGTAACACCCCACCCTACACTCAATGTGACACTCCACCCTACACCCGACACTTAGTGTAACACCCCAACCTACACCCCGACACTCAGTGTGACACCCCACCCTGCACCCTGAGATTCAGGGTATCATTGCACTCTGCACCATGTAACATTTCAATGCGTATTCAGACTTCCTGTATCTTTGCAACACTTCTCACTGTCCCCTCAGTTCCGTTTTATTGCTTTCACTGCCAAACCGACCTGCAGAGCACACAAATTAAAGCTTTTATTGTCTCTCGGTATGCGTGATAATGGACCAATCAATTCAATTCAACAGCATTTCTGCCCAGGTCCTGGTATTTTAGCTGAGAAAAGAGTTTATCTCCACTATGGCTGTTGCCTTGAACTTTGAGCTACCTGCTCTATATCCATATTCTGTCTGTCATCTTCTTTGTAAACAACCAGGTTATTGGTGTAGTAAAGGCGGAGATCTCGTTCTCGATCCTTGGATCCAATGAAATAGTGCAGCCGAGATAGGTAAACTGGTTGACACACAAAACTCAAAACTGTCAACCAGTTTACCTATCTCGGCTGCACTATTTCATCGGATCCAAGGATTGACAACGAGATAGACAACAGACTCACCAAGGCAAATAGCACCTTTAGAAGACTACACAAAAGAGTCTGGAAAAACAACCAACTGAAAAACCTCACAAAGATAACCGTATACAGAGCCGTCATCATACCCACACTCCTGTTCGGCTCCAAATCATGGGTCCTCTACCGGCATCACCTACGGCTCCTAGAACGCTTCCACCAGCGTTGTCTCCGCTCCATCCTCAACATTCATTGGAGCGACTTCATCCCTAACATCGAAGTACTCGAGATGGCAGAGGCCGACAGCATCGAATCCACGCTGTTGAAGATCCAACTGCGCTGGGTAGTCACGTCTCCAGAATGGAGGACCATCGCCTTCCCAAGATCGTGTTATATGGCGAGCTCTCCACTGGCCATCGTGTCAGAGGTGCACCAAAGAAGAGGTACAAGGACTGCCTAAAGAAAGCTCTTGGTGCCTGCCACATTGACCACCACCAGTGGGCAGATATTGCCTCAAACCGTGCATCTTGGCGTCTCACAGTTCGGCGGGCAGCAACCTCCTTTGAAGAAGACCGCAGAGCCCACCTCACTGACAAAAGACAAAGGAGGAAAAACCCAACACCCAACCCCAGCCAACCAATTTTCCCCTGCAACCATGTCTGCCTGTCCCGCATCGGACTTGTCAGCCACCAACGAGCCTGCAGCTGACGTGGACTTTTACCCCTCCATAAATCTTCGTCCGCAAAGCCAAGCCAAAGAAAAGAAAGGCGAAGAACGTTGCAGGTCGGACTGAGCCAGTGGGGCAAGATACAGTTAACGTACCGCGCTGGAACCCTTCATCAGAACTTGTTCCTCTCTTTGATTCAGCCTGGCCAGCACATGAGAGAGACCCCGCTGGAAACCCCGCTCTAACCCGTTTCACTTGGTCCCGCCTTATCACAGACCTGTCTTTTTGTTTGGTCTGTTCCAGGCCTGACGGAATGAACTGTTCTTCTCTCTGCACAGATGCTGCCTGACCTGCTGAGTGTTTCCAGCACTTTCTGTCTTTAGTTCAGATCCCAGCGTCTGCAATTTTAATTTATTTTGCAGATTATCGGCCTCAGTTGAGTGCCAGGATTAGAGCAAGCAACCCCAAGCAAGCGGCAAAGCTCTCGCAAGGTCCAGTCATATTTCGTTAAAGAGACGAGGCTTGGCTTTAATTCCCAGCCTTGCACAGGAGAAGGGCTATGCGGTTCACGTCGCAGTTCGGGCGATGCTGCTACAGGACCAGCGACCCGGGTTTGAATCTGGCACCCCGATTCGACACGGGTGCTCTGTTCCAAAGCCGCACAGGGTTAATTGGTCCCAGGGGTGCATTTGTGCAGCTCGTGGGTCAGAAGAGTTGAGTCCTTCAATTTAATATGCACATATGAGAAAAGCAGTGTTCTCAGAGTCACGTCTTTGAAAGGCAGGGCTTCCTCTATCTCCACTCCCCTCTGGTGGATGTGGACGACAATGCCAAGGGATCTTTTCTCGTGATGAGTTCTGATGAAGTGCAGTCCCTCAACGCAATTGTCTGGAGTCCATGAGCGCAGAGCTGGCGGATGCCTGCCTCCTGATGGCTTCCAAGGCCTCCTGACAATTAAGTCCCCAGCACTGTTAGAGGCCCTTCTGCCACGAGCAAGTGCCGCCCAAATAGTCGACAGCCCCTCGACGTTTGGAAGGGTGTGAGAAAACCGAGTGTCTGAAGGAAACCCACGAAAACGGGGGTGGGAGGGGAGAGCATCCACACTCCTTACAAACAGGGCTGGATTCGAACTTGAGTCGCTGGTGCCGTGGCACCATCTTGTTGTCCAAAGGCGCTGGGGGAAATTCCCCCGCAGCCCCCCGTCCAAACCCACCGGGTTTGCGGACGGTTCACACCAGGCTCCTGGAACAAGATCTCTCTTTCCAAGCTGGTCCTGGGTGGAGCTCAGCAAACACCCAGTCCCACTTGTCTTATTTTTGGGATAGACTTTGCGTGATTTTACCGCTCTGAAGAATGTTCGATATCTCAGCATTAGTCGTTCACACACGAACGGCAAAACTCCAGATCTCCGTTTCTTTACGCGAGTTTAAACTGCATATGGAAGCGTGGTAAGTCAAGAGGCGGGACTTGCAACAGCACTGCGGCAACGTCCTATTCATTAGCCAGTTGTTCATGAATGTCTGCAGTTCATTTTAGACTAAAGGTTTTCTGGGAAGTTGTCAAGGAGGCAAAATATCGGAACATTACAAGCTTTTTACACAGCATGCGTTCCAGGGAAGCTCCAGCCTGTGATCGCAGGGGGATTCAGCGTGGGCTAAGGGACACAAGGCTGTGCTTTGGGAACTCAGGAGAAGGGGGTGGCATAAACTAACCATCCACCCATCCTGTCGTCCATCTCCTATCCCATCTATGGACGAGTCGGTGCTTTACTCACCAACTTGGTCCCACATAGAAGGAGGCCGTTCATCCCTTCAGGACAATGCTGGCTCCTTTCACTCCTGTCCCCCCCCCCCTTGCTCGTGTCCCATCCGTCTTTCTAACGTCTCCATCTACCCACCACCAATCCCCACCGTCGTTTTTTTTCCCCCACTCACCAGGGACAACAAACGACAGCAGCCAATTAGCCTTGGGATGCGAGGGAGGAACCTGGAGGGGAGCAGGAGTGAGAAAACCCACCGATCAAAGGGAGAATGCGCAAACTCCACTCCGGTTGCTTGAGATTGCACGTTTGCGTGATTGGTAAATTAATGGCGAGACACGCCAATTTTAAACCTTTTTCTTTTCCATGATTTTTCTTTGCCAGTTGCTTGAGGCTGCTGGTTGCTTGAATTCCAGATAACAGGTGTTTTACTGTAACTATCCCTCGACGGATATCTGAACACAGACCCTGCATTTGTTATTCGTTTATGTTGCTGTGTGCAGCCAGGCTTCATGACCAGCACTAAGCTCTTGGGTGGAGCTCAGCAAACACCCAGTTCCCCGCCCCCACCGCCTGGCTGACACCAGACACAGATTGGGTGACCTCTTTGGCCGACACCTGTGTGCTGTATGTGGTGAAAGCTGGAACTCCCAGCAGCCGATCGTTTCACCATTTCCACGAGGTCATCTCTGTCCTGGTCCAGTGTCAAGGTGAGGCTGAATGTAAACTCAAGGAGCACACACCATATTCTTTCCTGAACAGCTTCAAACCTTCGGGATGAACATTGATCTTTCCTGATTCAGGAAATCCTACATCCACCCGGTTCCCCGTTACCATCTTATCTTCCGACTCTTGTTCTATTTTCTCTCTCATCTTCTGCCTCTCCCTCTACACATTGTCCATTACCCAATCACCTCTTAACCCCATCCTTTATATATTCTCGTGTAATTGTCGATACTATATAATAGACAACCCCCCTGCTATTTTTGGTTGTGACCACCCGCCCATCAAAGCTCCCAGCGCTCCGATAATGGGCCTTCAATTTGACCTCCACCGGAGCTCCCGACGCCCATTCCCCCATCTGCCAGTGCTTCCGACGCCCCGTTCCCCCATCCACCAGAGGTCCTGACGTCTCGTCCACCCATCCATCGGAGCTCCTGACGCCCTGTTACCCCACCCACCGGAGCTCCCGACACCCCGTTCCTCCTCACACCATAGCTTCCAACGCCCTGTTCTCCCGTCCACTGAAACTCCCGACGTCCCGTCCACTCACCCATCCGAACTCCTGATGCCCCGTCCGCGGCCTTACCACTCAGTCCTGGCCATCCGAGCTCCGACGCCTTATACAATGCAGATAATTCACAAGGTCAAAGGTTTGAGTCGTGTAAAAGTTGACCCCCAAATTTTTTTGCCAACTAAAGTGGTCCAAAAATTCAATGATAACCCAAGTACAGTACACACGGTACTTGATATCAGCGCTTCCTCCTTTAGTCACAGTGAAGCGCCCGATCTGAAACGTTGACTGTCCATTTCACTCCATAGATGCTGTCTGGTCCGTCCCTCCTGGCCCGCCCGCCTAGCCCGTCCTGTCGGGCCCACCCCGCCTGGCCTGTCCTGCCTAATCCGTTGACTCTCTCCAGCACCTCACAGTTTACCCACATTACAATCCCGCTCAGGTCTCCACTGAATCTAAATGTCTAGGAAGTTCCCAAGGGTACAGATGTGGGAATGCCATCTGCCCACATCCCCTCTCACCGCTAACAAACACTACCTTCCACCAGTGTCCCTGTCAGCGAGAAATACCCCTCCCACCTCAAATATCCTCTGGCACATCACCCTCCACCCCATTCCAAACATCCCTCACACAAACAATGCCTCCCATCCCAAGAGACTCCGATTCCAGATCCCACTCCAATATACCCCCACTCCCACCTCGAACAACCCCCTCACCCATTCCCATCCCACAGCCACTCCATTACAAACATCCCCTACTCACAACATCCTCCGACCCACCTAAAACATCAAGGTCTCCCTAAAACCCCAACCTTCCAACTCCATCCAACATCCAGCGTCGAAGACCAGGTGGGGGACTGCAGCTGGCTGCAGGGAGCAGTTCGGCCAGCAGAGAGCAATGTAGAGCCACCTCACAATATCCCCCACTCACCAGCACCTGGGAAGCCCTCAGACCCAAACACCCTCCCTCTCTCCATCCCTCACCCCCCTCAGACCCAAACACCCTCCCTCTCCCCCATCTCACTCTCTTTTTTTAATAATTTTTTTATTTTTCACACTATGAACCATATCAACCAAAATATAACCATACCATATAACAATATAACCATTTACAGAGCGGAAACAGGCCATGTTGGCCTTTCGAGTCCGCACTGGTTCACTGATTTTGTGCTCCCTCTTCAGGCATTGGTCCCGATAGGTTTGACCCTCGAATTCCAACTTCAGTGGCTGAATTCTTCCGTTATTCCACCTTGGCAAACTCCAAAAGTCTCGTTTGCAAAGCGTTTTCTGGAAGCTCAATATTGAGAATGTGCAATAAACCTTGATATATTTATATTTCTTGTTGTACCACATATCCAATACCTACTTTTGGGTAAGTGTCCTTTTTCCCGGCACTGTTAAATTAAAAATGTAGTTGAATAACAAGACAAGAAAAAACTGATGCATAAGAGTGAGTCGCGGTCTGACAATCAAGCATCATTTGTCAATTAAAATTAAATTATTTACCTTTTCTACTTAGTAATCTGCTGCAACAAAGATCTGATAATGAAATACAGCAAACATCAAACAATAAGTTAGTTCATTGCAAAATGGTAATTCTCTGGGAGAGGATGGTTTGCTGTCTGATTAAAAAGAAGTTTCAGGATCTTTTAATACCTCCTTTTATGGATATGTACAAATGTTTCTCATTAAATTTACACAGTGGTCTTTTTTCCCCCTTTCCCTCCTTCCCCTCTACCCACCCCTCTCCAAAACCCATAAATATTCAACATATACAATCCAATAAAACAATACTTTCAGACAAAGGAAAATAAACAAGAAAAATGTGTCATCTATTTATTACATACTGAGTAGTCGTTTTGTCTTCTTATCATTTTCATTCTCATTTTAGGGGATGGAGCTCGTAGGCAAGCTCTCTCTAACATGTTCCTTGTATGGTTTCCAAATGTGTTCAAACATTGTGACTTTATTTTTTAAATTATATGTTATTTTTTCCAATGGAATACATTTATTCATTTTCATTTCCTGCATTGATTTAACCATAAATTTGGCTACTTTATTCTTTTTACTTGTCTTTTGTCCAGTTTTATCCAACATTGGGTCCAAATTAAGGTTAAAATCCCTCCTATCAATACATTTCCTTGTGTGTCTGCAATCTTCAAAAAAAATATCCTGCATAAACTTTTGATCCTCCTCGTTAGGTGCATATATATTGAGCAAATTCCAAAATTCTGAGTATATCTGACACTTTATTATAGCATACCTCCCTGCCAGATCTATTATTTCCTCCTCTATTTTGAATGGTACATTTTTGTTAACTAGTATGGCTGCACCTCTAGCTTTTGAGTTATAGGATCCTGACATTACATGTCCTACCCATTCTCTCTTTAGTTTGTTATGTTCCACTTCAGTTAGATGCGTTTCCTGCACAAATGTTATATCTATTTTTTCCTTCTTCAATAAATTTAGTAGTCTCTTCCTTTTAATTTGGTTATATATTCCATTAATGTTTATAGTCATATAGTTCAACATGGCCATCTTATATCTTGCAAACACCTCTTTTCCACCTCTTCACCACTTCCATCCCCCTTTTCCCCATTTTCATCTCTTAGTTTTCTCCTATTACACTTAATGTACGACAACACATTTAAGATATAAAGTACCCCCGCAGTTCCCACATCCACTAGTACCTTAACCCCAAAAGAAACCCCCCTCTCTAAGTTGCCCCATATCCCTTGACAGGCAACCACAACTCCCCTTTTCAGTTGGATTGCGATCTTGTTTGCAGCGTCAACTGATTTTGCAGTGACGGTTATTCACCCTCTACCCAGCCCTCTCCAGAAAATACTTTTTTTAAAAAAACACAAATAACAAAGCTCTCTCTCTTTTTTTCCCCCTTACTCCCTTCCTTCCCTTCTCTGTTCCCTCTTTAGTTCTTTACATATACATTGTTTTCACATCCTCATATATACTTTATCACCGTCTTTGTTACATTTCTTCATCTCTTCTCCTGTTCTGCAAATTCTTGTGCTTTTTCTGGATCCGAGAACAGTCTGTTTTGCTCCCTGGGTATAAATATTTTAAGCAAGGCTGGATGTTTTAATATGAATTTGTAACCTTTTTTCCATAAAGTTGATTTCACTGTATTAAATTCCTTCCTCCTCTATAAGAGTTCAAAACTTATATCTGGGTAAAAAAATATTTTTTGACCCTTGTATTCCAATGGTTTATTATCTTCTCTAATTTTATTCCTTGCCCGCTCCAGTATATTTTCTCTTGTCATGTATCTCAAAAATTTTACTAAGATGGATCTTGGTTTTTGAAGTGCCTGTGGTTTCGGAGCTAATGCTCTGTGTGCCCTTTCTATTTCCATTTCTTCCTGCATTTCTGTCATTCCCAGGACCTTCAGGATCCATCCTTTTATAAATTCCTTCATGTCTGGACCTTCTTCACCCTCCTTCAGGCCCTCTATTTTTATGATGTTTCACCTACAAAAATTTTTCAACATTTCAATTTTCTGAGATAACAACTCTTGCGTCTCTTTAATTTTTTTTGTCACTTTCTTCCAATTTTTCTTCCATTTCTCCAGCCCTTTCCTGCTCTTCCACATTCTCTACTCTTTTTCCTATTTTTGTCATTACCAGTTCTAAACTTTGCATTTTATCTTCTGCTCTTTTCATTTTTCTTTTAATTGCACTAAATTCTAATGATAACCATTCTTTTAATGATCTCATTAGTTCTTCAAAAAAGACTTTATCTATATTCTGTCCATCAGTTTTACCTTCTATTTCTCTGTGAAGATTTTGGTCTTCTTCCTCTTCTTCTGTGTCTGTATCTGTGTTTGTGTCTTCTTCTTCTCTTCTTTCTGTCTGTGTCTCTTCTGTTTTTCCTGATGAGCTGCTTGTATCTCTTTGTTGGGCTTCTTCTTGCTGGGCCTCTTGTTGCTGGTCCTCCCCTCCTGTGCTGCTCCTCTGTTGTTCCTTGTCCTCCAGCTGAGAGCCCTGGTGTCCGACATCCCTCAGCTGCTCGCTCTGTGACAGCCCGCTCCTCTGCCGAGCCCCCCTCCCGCCGGTGTCCTCTTTCTCCTTTGATTGCGCACTTTTGTTTGGCTCCGAGAGCCATTTTTGTCTTGCACCGGCTGGTGGGTCGTGACTCTGCAGGGCAGGCACTGACCTCGAAGGTCGGGCGCTCCTCATCACCACAGCATTCTGTTCCTTCGTACAGGTAAGGCCTTCTTCTTTCTTCTCCAGTGACTATTTTAACTTATTTTTTTCCAGTTGTTCTTACTTTCTCCTTCTTGGAAGCCATCTTCTTTCTCCTCACTGTATCTTTATCTTATATTTCTTATATTCTATTTTTGTTATGCTTTGCTTTTTTAACTTTTTTCCTATTTTCCTGGAGAGGGCTGGTTTTCCTGACCGGCCACTACTCCATCACATGACTCCTCTCCCCCATCTCACTCTCCATCCCTCACTCCCTCTCACTCCCCTCAGACACAAACACCCTCCCTCACTCCATCTCTCTCTGCCTCACTCTCAAATACCCTCCATCACTTCCTAGCTCCCTCCACCTCCCTCCCTCCTACCCACATAACATGCCCTCCACTCACTTTCTGTCTTCCTCACACACACATCCTCCCACACTCACTCTCACCCTTCCCTCAGTACCTCTCCCCTTCTCCACATCCACACCCTCACTCCCTTTCCCTCCCTCACCCACACACACCTCTCCCTCCATCACACCTTCCATCTCTCCTTCCCTCCCTTACACTCACACTCTCCCTCGACCTGCGCCTCTCTCTCACTCCCACCCTCATCCGTCACTCCCTCCCTCACCCTGTCTCTCCCACCCTCTCACTCCCTCCCTCAACCTGTCACTCCCTCCCTCACCCTCTCCCTCCCACACCCTCTCACTCCCTCCCTCAATCTGTCACTCCCTCCCTCACCCTCTCACTCCCTCACCTTGTCCCTCCCTCCCTCAACCTGTCACTCCCTCACCTTGTCCCTCCCTCCCTCAACCCGTCACTCCCTCACCCTCACCCTCTCACTCATTCTTCCCTCAACTTGTCACTCCCTCCCTCACCTTGTCACTCCCACCCTCACCTTCCCTCCCTCACCCTGTCACTCCCTCACCCTGTCACTCTCTCCCTCACCTTGTCCAGCCCTCACCCTGTCACTCCCACCCTTACCCAGTCACTCCCTCACCCACTCACTCCTTCCCTCATCCTACCTCTCCCTCGCCCCGTCCCTCCCTCCCTCACCCCTCTGTCCCTCCCTCGCCCCGTCCCTCCCTCCCTCAGTCACCCCGTCCCTCCCTCCTCCCTCGCCCCGTCTCTCCACCCCTCACCCCGTCCCCCCTCCCTCTCTCAGTCACTCCCTCACCCAGTCCCTCCTTCCCTCACCCCGTCTGTCCCTTCCTCGCCTCGTCCCTCCCTCTGTCGCTCAATCACCCCGGATGGCCTCCGGCACAGAGTTGGAAACGCCTCTCTCATCCAGCCTCTGAGCTCTGACTGTTCAGGACAAAGTGAATCCGTTGACGGGTGAGCGGGGGGAGTCCGCTGATGCTGGGCCCAAATGTGTGCCGGGGGAACCTCCCGTCGGAAGCGTGGGGTAACCAGCATTTGCAGCGCCGGGACGCTGTGTTGCTATTTCAGTTGGCAGGTGCAGTGACAGTGCACCCAGTGGACTGGGTGAGACCAGTTTCCATGGATCCGCGAACGGCTGCAGGAAGCCCTTGTTCACAGTGTGACTGGGGAAGAGAACTTCCTCGGCAGGCTCCCCGCAGAGGGTCTTCGTGCTACATTCCACCACCTCTACTCCATACCCCCAGCAACAATGCAGCAACGGGGCAATAGATCGAAGAGAACAGGAAATCTTCTGTCCGTGCTGAACATTTCCAAGTCAAACTAAAACTCTATATCCCTCTACTCCCTGATTATTCGGTTCTTTAAATTTTCGGCCCACGAGCCCGTGCCGTCCAATTTACACCCCTCGGTACGTTTCGAACGGTGGGAGTAAACCGGAGGACCCCCCCCCCCCCGCCCGGGGGGAAGGGGACCCACGCGGACACAGGGAGAACGTACCAACTCCTTCAGACAGCGCGGGATTCGAACCCGGGTTGTTGTAACGTCCCGCCCTCTCGACGTGCCCATCCATCCAGAAGCCCCTTCAAGCTTCCAGCGCTTCCCTGGCAGCCTGTTCCAGGCACCCACCTCTCTCTGGGTAAAATACACCCCCCACGCAAATCCCGTAAACCACCTCCCTCTCCACGTAAACTCTCATCCTTTCGTGTGGGCACTTTAACCCTGAGCGAAAGATTCTGCCTGTCGTGAATTTATCAGGACACCCCTCGACCTCTGACGCTCCGGAGGAGCCAAGACAAGTTTATCCACCCTCTCCCTAACTGGTCCCCTGTCAACCAGCCAGCATCTTCTGTTGGGATGGCTGTGACATGGTTCCGAATTCGCTGGGCTGGTGCGCGGGTTCAGGATTGGATAAGTCACAAATCGGGGCTTACAAGGGTGGCGAGGCCTCACAGCAAGGGAGGCTCAGGTTGCTCCCTGCGTGGAGTTTGCGCGTCCTCTCTGTGGCCATGGGACATTCCTTCCAAGCCCAGAGGCATTTGTGCTGGAAGGACAATGCCCCAAAAGAACTGGAAGTGAGCGGTAGGATTGAGTTGCACAAAGAAATCAGGAGGTGGGGTGGGAATGAACTTGAGGGGCTGAATGCTATTCCTCCTTCCCTATTCCTGTGACATTAGGGAATGGGGATGTGCTGAAAGAGCAGCTTCATCAGGTCCAGAAGGGAACAAAAGATAGGTGGAGTTTGGGTTTTCTGGAGAAGGCTTGGTTAGATGTGTGCCTTTATCTTTCCACTCATAAACCACCTTCAACTTGGGAAGCCACGCGTGCTCTGTAAGGGATAAAAACGGTTAAGAACCAGTGGGTTAGACAAACGTAAATCCCCGCTCACAGATTTGGTCAAACCATTTCTCTCGCTGTCCCTCGGTAACATATGACAAGAGACTTGATCTGAAGACTATTTCAGGTGGCCAGAATACCCTGATATAGAGCCACATATTCTACCCCTCGGGGTACCCACCTGAAAGAGCACCTCCGAGGCACACTTTCTAACCCTCCTCCGAGAGGGATCATCGCCAGAGCACTTAAGTCCCCTAAGGCACCTGAATGCAGCCACCTGAAAGTGGCTGCTAAGGGGTGGCTGATGACGTCGCAGTGGCATCGTCAGCCCGAGATGCTTGGCGTGAATTTGGAAACAAAGTGTGCAAGCAGGTATCTCGTTCTGAAATCATCATCAGTATTTCTCTTGCCCGCTCTGGATGCACCATAATCCCGTGTTCCTTCTGCTTTTCCTTCGTCATGCCTCAAATGACGTCACATCAGTGAGCAGGAGTACAGCTACAGTGGACATTAGCCGGAGTGCACTCTGAGACGCTTCCCGTGCAGCTGTCCCTTTCAGGTGGGCAGCGCAGCGCTTTTAGGGCTGCCACCTGAACAACGATACCAGAGCTCCACCTCTGCTTCTGCAGATGCATTCTTGGTGGAGAATGCACCTGAAAGCAGCACTGGGAAGGGTGAAATGGAGATTTGCTGACTTGGTCCCTAGGTCAACACAGTCTTCATCGGTCAGGGTGTTTGAGTGGATGAGCAAGAAGGTCATGATGCAACTGTACAGGATGTAGATGAGTCCTCCCTTGGAGTCCAGTCACCCAGTCAAAGGAACGGGACCATTGAACTGGAAAGAGGGCAGAAAAGATTGATAGGATGGGCTGGGACTTCTCGCTGGTGTGAAGTGGGCAGGGGGGGGGGGGGGTTCTTAGAGGTGCATAAGTAAAGTTTGTCCCAGAGTAGGGGAGTCTAAAACAAGAGGACATGGATTTAAGGTGGGAGGAAAGTTTAAAAAAGAGCCTGAGGGGCAACTTTTTCCATACAGAGGGTGGCGAGTGTGTGGAACAAAGTGGCAGGAGGTGGGACTATAGTTACATTCAAAAGACAGGTACGTGGATAAGAAAGGGTTGGACACAGGCAAATAGGACCACGGGTCAGCATGGACGAGATGGGCCAGATGGCCTGTTTCCTTCCTAAGCAGCTCTCACTAACTCTGTCATAAAGTTAAGGGAGAATGGCAGAGAGCACTCTTCTGGTCAACTCAGCAAGAGGGTCATTTTAGACTGGGACAAGAGTCGTCTTCTTGGGGAGGGTTAGAAACCCACTGCCCCCACCTCTTGGTCTGTTGCAGTGTCCCCAGTCTACTGGATGTGCCAACCTCAGAAAGCTGTGGGAGTTCCACCTCAAGGTGAAGATAGATCGAGAATGCAGAGATGAGTTGGGCAAAGGGATCTTGGCTGAGATCTTGTGGAATGGCAGAGAGAGATGGTCCACCCAGTCTCCTGATGAACAATTCTTTCTATTGAAGTTGCCCGTCTGTCTTCCCTGAAGATCAAGATGATTTTCTTATGCTGAGTGATCTCCCTCCTTTGGATGCCAAGGCAGAGTTTGTTTGGAGAGTACCTGTGAACAGATGATCCTCCCTCTAATTAAACTGGCCCAGCTGGACCAGTCTTCTACTGCCTCCTGCCAATGTCTTCCCCTGTCCTTAATCTATTTTTCTCACTTTGCCCAAATGTTTGCTCTCTCTAATATCCTGCCTCTCTGCCAAATTTCCTTCATTTCTTATTGCAAACCTGTTGTGATGTCCTGTTGGATATTTTCTTGCCTTGCCACCCAAGGAGACTTTCTGTTCACCCTTTCATCTCCCTGCCCCACTCTGGCTCTTGTAGCGATATCTCCTGGGCAGAGATCAATAGTGTTTCATGATCTTTAACTTCTTTCCTCTGGGAAGAGAGCAGAGAATCTGAAATTTCAAATGTCGTGTGGAGAGAATCACTCCTCCAATCTTAGGGGGCATCTTGCACCCTTCTGTCTGCCCTTGTGTTGGGCTGGGTGGGCCTGGCCATAGCTCACACCACCCTCCCCCCACCTCAATAATTTTGGTCTGTTGCAGTGGTCCCAATCTGCTTGCTGGGCCAAGACTCAACACCTGCGCCACCTGTGTCCTCGTCATCCCAGGCAACCAGCTCTGCTCCCAAGCCACACTCTGGATGTTCCTCGCAGTATCTCTCGCTTGCTGTTGCTGCGTAGCTGCTTGTTGGATCTTGCTGTGCACTGTTGCTTGCTACCTTCTCCTTCCAGCAGGGTGCTCACATTTCATTGGCTCTGGGTGCACTGTTGATGGTCAAATCTCTTTCTTGAACTCTCTGCAGAAGATCGTGAGCTTCCTTCACCATCACTGAATGAGAATTTGAGAGGGGGACTCCAGATCTCCCCAACCAGACATGAGCTCTCTCTCTCTCTTTTTCTCTCTCTCTCTCTCTCTCTCTCTCTCTCTCTCTCTCTCTCTCTCTCTCTCTGAGTGGCTGCATCAGCCTTTGAATTAAATATTGTCATTTATGTGCCTAGGTCAGTTTAGGATTGAATGTGGGCCAATCCATTTTAGATTCATCATAATCTGATCAGGTCAGATCCAGATTGGTTGGACATGGATTGGCTCTGGTCAGATTGGATTGGCCACAAGCAGACCAGGTTTGGATTGGCTGTGGTTGGATTAGGTTTGGATTGCCTCTGGTCAAATTGGATTGGGATTGGCTGCAATCAAGATGATCTTGGATTAGATGTGATGGGATTGAGTTCAGATTGGCCCTGTCCAGGTCAGGTTGGGATGGGCCCTGTCCAGGTCAGGTTTTGGATTGGCCCTGTCCAGGTCAGGGTTGGGATTGGCCCTATCCAGGTTGGGTTGGGATTGGTCCTGTCCAGGTTGGGTTGGGATTGGGCCTAAGTTGGTTTGGGTCAGGTTTGCATTGACCAAAAGAAGTTTATCTTCAGATTGGCCATGGTCAGGTAAGGTTTTTACCTTTAGACCCAAGCAGTTCTCTATTGGTTGGTCCAGACCCACTCAGGGATGAAGCCAACGTTCAGTGCAGCTCTGTCGGAGAGCTGAATTTTGAAAAAGGTGTCAGACTGAGCCCAATCTGTCTGTGGAGGTAGGCATCAAAGATCTCACAAGCACTAATCCAAAACTATGCCTAGACATTCCCCTAGCTCTCCTGTCCAACATTCATCCCTCAGTCGTTGTCAACGAAACATTCTATCAGATCACGCAGTTCGTGAGATCCTGCTGTGCGGCACTAGTGCCCTCACTCCCTTCTTCACAGTTGACCAGGGTTCGAAGCTGCATCACTGACTGCGGTGCTTCAGGGAGCCCTGAGATCCTGGGAGCTGTGGGACAACGTCCTTCCGTGCGGTGTCACACAGGAAATTCAGGCATTCACCACATCCCAGTGCTTGTGTAAATAAAAGCAGCTGTGTTGTTGGTGTGAGGCACCACCCCCAGGACATGGACCCGTCTGAAGGTCACGGTGACACAGCCTGGTGCTCAGCATCCCTCTGGGGTGCAGCTTGGAGAACACTGTGGGTGAAGCTCATTGCCAGGTGCTTGTGTTCCCTCCCCCACCCCCGCTGCCCCACTTCTGCTCACTCATTACCCTGCTCTATGTGATCTCCCCATGCCCAGATCAGCTGTTCGGTGTTCCCACATTCTGTGACTACCTCACTGGTGGCATAGTGCACTCCAACATACAAGAGGGTGTCACTGAATAAATGCAACTCACTTGGAGGGAAGTCCTGAGTTAATCTTCGCGTTGCATTGCTATAGTTCCAGGTGATGCGAGCCACCTGATCTGCTCAACAATGGATGGGGACAGTGTTTGGATGGGTGTGGGTTGGTGCCAGTGTGGGAGATGTCTGTGGGTGGCAGAGGGAGTCTGGGTCCCACTGAATCATCGTGAGAGGCCCCAAGTCTGTCTTGGCATCCTTATGTTCTGGGTCTATGGACATAGAAGGACACAAGAAAATAGCAAGATTTCTCCACCATTCAATATGATTCTGGCTGACCTATACTGACCTTGACTCCTCTTCTGTACCCGTTCCCCAATCCCCCATATAATCCCACCTGAAATATTTCACCACCCTCAGTAGCAAAGAATTCCAGGGATTCCCCAGCTTTAAGTAACTGGCAGTTTATCTTGATTATCTCTCCCCCTTTTCGTGACTCTACCACCAGTGAAAACCTCAGCACCTCTGCTGCCAAACCCCCATATACATTTGATCAGGGCCATCCCTCATTCTTCTAAACTCCAAGGAATGCAGACTCGACTGGACGTGTCTCTCTCAACAGGACAATCTAGTGTCAGGTTTTGTAATGGAGTTGGAATGACATACCCTTATCTTGGCTTCAAAGCCCATGGATCCAAGTTCTTCTGCAGGAATCTGAGCATAGTGCAGAGCTGCTGTGCTTTGGGTTAAGTTCCACCTCCTCCCTCAGACATGCAAGAGTCCCAGGACCGTGAGTTGTTATCAGCCACTGTATGTAGCAGCAGGACTGGTGTGCAGGAGGATCCTGATGACCAGTCTACTTTTGATTGGGCCACTGTCAGCTGGGGTGCTGTGTGCAGCTATCCCCAACCTGCACCCTGAACACTTGGAGCCACCTCTGACGAATCCTTGACGTTTCGGACAAACCATGGAAGATTAGGCCTGGTGCTCCTGGCAGTGGAGAGAGCTGAGGCCACCAGCATAGGTTGGTGCAGGTATGTTCTCCCAGCTTCTCAAGTGGGCTTCCTGTCTCTCCACCCAGAAATGCCCGCCAATGAAAGCCTTGACCGGGGAGCCGTCTCCTAACCCACCCTCCCTGATTCTCAACCATTAGCGTCATCTCAAAGATTCTAATCCAATTCAAATGGCTGCGAGCTCCCACTCCTCTCTATGTCAGTGAGTTTCTCTTGCCTAACAAGCCTGTGGGGACTCTAATATCTAACTCTGGCCTCTTGCTAATCTCAGAAGCACATTGCTCTAGTGCAGGGTCCCTGTCTTGGGGAGACCAGAGGAAGATTGGGCAACCCCTGAACCTTATGGGTGCAAACTGGAACTCCCAGTAGCCAAATATTTCAATTCCCAACACAGACATATCTGTCTTGACCTTCGGTGGCCAGGGTGAGGCCAAACGTAAACTTGAGGAACAACACCATATCCCCCCCCCCGGACATGAACCACTGTTGGCCTCATTTTAGGTAACCCCGACCTCTATGAGGTTCCATTATTTATAGTTCTTCTTTACTGACTCCAGTTCCTCTCCAATCTTCTCCACACAGATGCTGCCTGACCACTTCTCCACACAGATGCTGCCTGACCATTTCTCCTCACAGATGCTGCCTGGCTGTTTGAGTCCTCCAACAGCTCACAGTTTGCCCTGTCCTTGGCCGCCAAAGCCCTAACTGTAGGAATTCCTTCCCCAAGTCCTTAGCATCTGTTGCTTTGACCAGGATTTTGGGTTGTTTCCCCCAATCTCTGTGGTGTCCATAAGGGAGTGCGGACTGCACCAGATGACACCATCAGAGGGGGTGATACCAAAATGACTGTCTATAAAATTTTTGTGCAGCATTTCAGCAGAAATTTATTATTTTTAATAAAAATATCCCTGTCATTAGTTATAACAACAAAAACATTTTTACATGAACCAATGTACCTACGAGGCTAGAACTCGAAGCTCATCTACACTTTGAATCTTCTATTGCACCCCAGTCAGAGCTGTCGTTATTCCCCAAACACAACGACACTTCGAATCACGTGATCTCGTCTGCACCCACGAGACGACCACGCGCTGCTGTTTTCATTGCTGCTGGTGTTTTTATAATCAGTGCTTTTGTTAAATGTTCTGGTGTTTTAGTCACAATATTGTGGTCATTAGTATTTGTGAACCTTGATCAATAACGTTTTTGAGAATTAAGTAGTACGATGTTGTCATTTAAAGGTGTAATTTAATTTTGTTTGTTGTATTTTTAATATATTTTATGTAATATAGAATCACTTAGCAAACATATCACAATATTTCAAACTTAATCCAAATACATGTGGTATTTTATAAGAAGAAAGTAAAGAAATACAAAAGAAAGAAAAGCCTCTAAATCCCCCCCACTCCCCTCCCCAACCCCCCCCCCACCCCCTCCTCCCAACTCCCTACTAACTAAAAAAAAGAAGAGGGACAAGAAAACCACAGCAGAAGTCTTCACCTTCCAATACTTTTAAACATAGAGACTGATAGGGGAAAGCAAATGCTCGAGATTCATTTAAATTTTAATACCAACTTTTTGTTGATACATTGAATGACCAGACAACAAAGTGGCAAACTCTGACGAATACTTTACTGTTAAATTAAACAAAACAATGTATAACAGGAGCCCCTGGAAATGGCGTCCGCCACCAGCCAAGCTCTGTTTCTTTAACTAGTGTGCTTTGTGGGGACATGCGCATGTGCAACAGCATCGTGGCGAGTACAGTAGCTGCAGCGGGTGCAGACAACCAATAGGAGCAGCTATCTGCACCAACAGTTTGTAAATATTGGGCTCCATATTTTCCAAAATGTATGATATTTATCTCTTAAATTGTAAGCAATTTTCTCATAAAGTGGAATACAACTCCGAACCTCTACATGCCAACTATCCATTTCCAGATCAGTATTCGACTTCCAAGTTATGGCAATACAAGGCAATATGGACAAATTTTACTTGATGCATATTCCGTTTTAATTTAGATTTAATCTGTTGCGAGCCCAGAGGAGCCCAAAACCCAGCAGCGATAGATATTCACCAAGACAAATGGTTATTTAAACAAAAGTTGCTTTTAGTTATCTTTAAACATGAAAGCTAGATCAAAGTTTAACTGATTGCTATTAACTTAACTAACCTAACTTAACCCCCTTCTAATTCTAAGCACACATGTATGTAATGTGTAAGTTTAGAAAAGTTCTTTGATTCACAGTCCAAACTCACTTCTCATTCTTCCAAGTTTACTGGTTGCAGGCAATTCTTATACTGTTCACAAAATTTAACATTTATGAAGTTCACCAGGCTTTGGTGCTTGAAAGGTAAATGGACCACTCAGGAAGGTTCTTGTCAGGTTTCAGAGAGAGATTTTTGTTCGCTGAACACAAACTGATTTCTTCTAATCAGCCACATCAGTGTCTTGCTGAAGAAACTTTCCCCATCAGGGTTTTCCAGATGATAACCTCCTTCTTTCAGGTCACCACAGAGTTCCTTTTTGTTTCCCTTATTTCAAGTGAAACATTAGGCAGCCAGTTCTCTCCTCTTGTATGGACCACAAGGGCTTTGACCAGGCTGAACTAAGCACTAACAACCCATCTTCCAAATGGGGTTTTTCACAAGCTTTCCAACTTGCCCTGTTCCAGTCCCAGCTGGGAACTGCAGATCTCTCTCTCTCTCTCTCTCTCAGAGAAAAGCCTTGTTTGACTCTCACTACTTGAAAAACCACATGACTCTCTTAGAACAGCAAGCAGCACTTCCAGACAGCCTGCGGCTCTGAACCTAATCCGAATTATTTCATCTGATGTTTTTCAAAACAATAATCCATTAATGAAGTCTCTTGGGCACTCCCCAAAGTTTTTGCAAACGCCCCCAGGAGCTGCCCTGTCTGGCTTGAGCAGAGCTCCAATAGTTTAAATGAGATCTGTTTTGAAGTGTTTTATGCACTGCCCCAATTTATCTCCCAAAAACATATCTATATACAATATAAAACACAAATATAATCTGTCACAAATCCCTCTAACATCTCCCAGTAAAAAATAACATTGGATCCTGTGGAAATCTTACCCCAGTTATTCATTCTACCCAAATCAAGCCAATAAAAAGGTTTAATTGTGGAATGCCAAGAGGGTACCAACTTCTTGTCCGCTAGTTGTTTATCTCGCTGCTGCTGCCATTGCTTTCAGGGAGATACCGGGACTTATATGACTGTATGGTCTGGGACGGGAGGGAGGGGGCGAGTTACCGCACTGGGTGACACCAGCCGCAGTGACACCCCTGCTCCGTAGCCACCACGTTGTTGGAGAGTTGGAGAGTGCGCCCGTGAAACGAGCCACTTCTAGACGGCGGTGGTGGTTCCCGCCGCCGCGTCTCTTCCCGCTAGTTCCCCACTGCCTGGCCTGCTGGAGGGGGGGGCGGGATCTTTCTCCCACATTTCTCCTGGGGTCGACCTATGCCTGGTCTCCCCCGCTCTCCACCTTGGGGTGAGTGGGAGCCCCTCTCCCTGCTGCCAATTCTGGGTGTGTGGCAGTGGCGGCACGGGGGTGGGAATGCATTTGGGCATTGTGTAGCTGCGGGGAGGGGGGCTGGAAAACCTGGTGTGAGCAGGACTCGAGTGGAGGCAGGGAGGAGGCCAGCAGCATTGCGCCAAGCGGAACTACCATCTCCTCTGGCCTCAGGCACCGCATCTTCCCAAAGAGACCAGCATGTGACGCCTTGTGATTACAGCAAACACTCACCGTGGGCTTGTGATAGACCGCGACCCACACACACACACACACACACAGACGGACGGACGGAGAGCCACCGACGAGACGGAGAACGCCTGCAGACTGCATCTCCTCCACCCCCCACCCCCACCCCCTCTCCTCGGCTGGCCACTGGTATGCGGGCTGCACTCGCTTGGATTCTGCCCTTGAGCCGGGATCACGATGAAGAAGCATTCGGCCAGGGTGGCCCCCCTCACCGCCTGCAATAGTCCGGTGCTGACCCTCACCAAGGTGGAAGGTTTGTAACCAGAGCCTGCTTTGCTCTATGGGGGGAGGGGTTGGGAGAGCCACCAGCGCTCACATTTTAAGCTTGCAGAGCGGTTCAGGCAGCTAAGCGATCGCGTTAGGGGCAACGTTTCTCCGAGTTCGCAGCTGCAGGTCTCCCCCAACTCTCCGGCTTTGAAAGAATGCTATTACGGAGGCAGCAAGCTGATCCCGTTCAACACAGGGATAACGAGACACGGTCTACCCTGGGGCTAGTACTGCCACAACTCAGGGCATTGACTCGCAGGCGAACATTCACAGCAATAGAGTGATATTTAACGTTGTGATATTAATAAGCGTTACACAGTGGGTTGGCATCCGTGAAATAATGCCAGACAGAGCAAGATGCAAACGGGTTTGCAAACAAAACTGCGGTTAAGTTTTCTAGCATTAAAGGTATGACGCGTGGGTCCGTGGTGTGAAGTTATCTCAACTTATTAACAATTTGGCGCAATGATATTGACCCCAAGGTACCCGAACACTGTCACTGTCCTGACTCGCTGTTAGCGTCTGATGTGAGCACACCGGAATGTTCTGGCAAAGGTGGGTAATGCGGTGAAGTGAACAGGTGGAGCACTAAAACGAAGGTGACCACACAGAGGAGCCAAGTGTCAGGGTGATGGGAGTTCTGCACATATTGTTGGACAGGGGTTCCACGCTTGTGTCCATTTCCACACATGGGTAACGGTTGGCACCAATTGTACCAACGTAGAATTCTGACCAACATTGCAGGAGGTCAGTACGTGCAAGTAACAAGTGTATCATAATAATGTTGCACACCTCAGAGAGATTAATATATGAAATGTTTTCTGGCCATGTTTACAGTCATATTCCCCACAATGATGTTAGGAGAGAGCACTGTGATATTAAATACATTTTGGTGGGTGATATTAACAGATCCTCCTGATGGCAACTATTCTGTTTCAACTATTGCCTGAAGACAACAGGTTCACGTGAACTTACACATAGTCACAGCTCACGGGATCATCCAACAAATTCTCACCTGGCAAAGAGTTAGCTGTGAGTTGGGGGAGGGGTGCATGAGCTGTCCCTGAAGGAGAAGAGAAGGGATCTGCACACATTTCCGAAGGGAACTCTGGCCCTGATGCAGTGATGGAGCAGGACAGTCGGGGCAGAGCTGGACCTAGGACAACTAATGTGCCCTAAGCGCAGCCCAACACTGGCCCCCACTCGACCCATTTTTTTTAAACACACTTTATTTAAACTGCAAGCACAAAACACAACCAAAAGCCAAAAAAACACCATAACACATGGCATCAAAACCTTGAGAAGCAGTAATCACAACCGCCCTAGAGACAACTTTTTCCAGGTTCTAGTATTTCCTAATTTCAAAACGTGTCATCTTCCAGGAAACATGAGGGTGATATTCCGTATTACTATCTTATTAATCCAATAAACCAAACTTTCGAGATGCAGCTTTAATTCATTGATAAAACGGATAAATATTTTGTATAACTTCACATTAAGATATTCATAACAATGAATAAATAAAGCATTTGGCTAGATTTAAAGATAATGATATTCAACTTTAAAGAGATATACAAAAGGAATAAGGTGAATTCAAAGAAAATTATCTTGAGCTCACGTTTCCTTCATAGTTCATCGAAGAATGAGATGCAAACTCTTAGTCTGCTCGGATATTATGAGATATTACATCATAGTCACTTTGGTGACACTACAAACAATACTTTTCCTTTAAGAGACGCGCACAAAATTAACTAAGAAACAAAACCCCAAGGATTTAACTGTCACACACCTCTATTGCATCAAATTAAAATAAGATTTTTGTCATCAACCACACACTGTTCCCTGATTCACCTCCCCCCCCCCTCCCCACCACAGACCCTTCCATTATCTAACTGACTTTCATTTATTGTGATGGGTGGGGGCCTTTTTGTGAGGCCCTAGTTCAGCTGCCCCATGAGAAAAATAACCCCTGTGGTGCCCCCTTTTCCTGGTTCCCCTCAGCACCATGGTTAATCCAGGCCTGAGTTGGGGAATGCTCCGGCAGCTGCGAAGGGGAGAATGACCCCAGGATGTGAGGGGAGATGGAAGGGAGGGATGAGTTAAGTCATGGCTGGCATCGAACACACTTTTACTGGGATGTAGATAAATGTTCTCCAGATAATGTGCACAGGGAACAATTTATGTATTTAGGGATGGAGATTAACGTTAATTGAATTGCTTACTGTCACGTTCACAGTGAAAAGCTTTGGTTTGTGGCTGACCAGACAAGTCAACCAATAGTACAAAAGGGAATTCAAGAATAAAAACACCATTACAATTAGGTAAAAGCACAGGGTATGGTGGTGAACAGAAAAGTGCATTTAAATGGTGCAAGGCCTCATCTACCTCATCTTAGGGGAGCTCCACTCACAAGTCTTGTAACAGGAAAGGACTGCCCTCGAATCCAGAGGTTTACATTTTCACGCATCATCTGCCCGATGGGAGGGAGGGGAAAGGGGTGTGACTGGGGTGGGACAGGTCTTTTAATGTGGGGGAAGCTTTCCCAGGGCAGCAGAAGGTGGAAGACAGAGTCAGTGGAAGGGAGGCGATGGCTTGCGCTGGGTTCACCACTCCGCTCTTGTACCAAGCTGTGATGGATCCAGACTGGGGGCCTGGGAACATGCTGAATATCCTCAGGATTCTCTTAGACATAGAAGAGGCCCTTCAGTCTGATCTAACAGGTGCTCCAGTTATGGAGTACACACTGAGAGCACGTGGACCTCCTCCTGAGCAGGAAGCAGGGGAGGGGTGAATGGTAAGGAAAGGTCAGGGTCGGACCCAGACATGGTAGAGGTCAGGGAGGTGGGAACCAGCCAGGAGACCTGGAGCCATGGGTGAAGTAGTGTTGGTGTTAGAGACTCTTGGAGCGGGTACCTTGGGCAGGATCAGCTGAAGCTCATGCTGGTCACTCAGTGCCTAAGAGCACCCAAAGGCAGGGAGCAGGTTCCCGGGGGGTGGGGTCCTCCCATGCAATTTCATCCACTTAAATGTTGAAACATTAAAGTTCATTGACTGAAATGAAGGGATAGGAGCAAGACCCTCCACTGAGCACTCAGTCTATGGAGATTACAGTGGAGTCAAGAGTTATTAAATTCATCCTTCCCCCAGCTCCATTGTCCACCCTCCCCCTCTCAATGCAGTTCCAAAACCCTCCCATCCTGCATTGTGACTCCACAGCCCCTGTACTGCATCGTGACTCCACAGTCCCTGTCCTGCTTTGTGACTCCACAGGCCCTGTCCTGCATTGTGACTCCATAGCCCCTGTCCTGCATTGTGACTCCACAGCTCCTATCCCGCATTGTGACTTTATCCTGTGTTGTGACTTCACATTCCTGTCCTGTACAGTGGGACTGTCTGTGCTTATGTCCCTGATGGGACAGAATGGGCTTTGTTATCCCTCCACCCTGACCTTCAACCTCTTGAACCCTGCAGGAGATGAGAAGCCAGAAGAAGCTTGCAGGGCAGTGACTGGGTCTGTGCGGACAGAAGCAGAGGCCCCGGAAGAGGCCAGAAGAGGGAGAGGGTACCTGTGGTGGAGACCAAAGCCTTCCTGTTGCCGCCTGTGCAGGTTCTCCATCAAGCAGCTGAAGGAGGCCCTGTGGGGCTTGGCCGTGGTCCTGAGTGTGTGCTCGTCGTGGGCGGGCACCAGCCAGCTGGCCAAGGTCATCTTCAGGACCTTCGATGCCCCCTTCACTGTAACGTGGTTCGCCAGCACCTGGAACCTTCTCTTCTTCCCACTCTACTACATTGGATATGTTTGGAGCTCGGAAGAGAAGCAGGCACCACTGCAACAATTCAGGTAGGAAGCAACTTGTGCATGAGCCTTAGTAATGGAGCTCCATGCCCAGGACCCTTGGATATGGAGCTCCACACCCAGGACCCTTGGATATGGAGCTCCACACCCAAGACGCTTGGATATGGAGCTCCACACTCAGAACCCTCAGATATGGAGCTCCACATCCAGGGACCCTTGGGTATGGAGCTCCATGTTTGTAGCTCCATACCAGGACCTCTCAGGAAGTGATAATATTTGGTGTTAGCCTTGACTAGTCAGAAGTTATGGATTCACGCCAAACTCCTGGACCACCAAGCACACTGTCCAAGCTGACACTGTGGTGGGGAGACCACTTAAGATGGTGTGCTGTTGCTTCTTTAAGTTGGTCACAGAAGATCACATGACCCTGTTAATGAACCAGGAGCCTCCATCCTGGTCAATAGTTATCTCCCAGCCAGGAGATTGGACCTTAGTTTGGGCCAGCCTGCAACATGTTGCCCTTCTGACCTCCTCCCCAAGGCCTATTTGGACGAGACCTTGGTTTGAATGTTCCTTGTGTGGTGTTTGCTTTGCACTGGTGTTGAGTTGGACGCTCTGGAGATTGGGTATGTTGGCCTGACCTTCTCCTAACCTCACCCATGCTGCCAAGGGGAATTCCATTTGCCTAGAAAACACAATAATGTCTCTCCCTCCCCACCTCCGCCCCGGCACTGATTTCTCTCCCACCTGGTATTCTCGCCTGCTTGAATCCGATGTTCTCCGGCCACCCCTGAACCTCTGACATTGATGTGTCTGAGTCCGACAGAGGGACATCTGCTCCAGCTGAGACAACCTGCTCTGTTGGTATGGGAATGAGAGCTGGGTTTCTCAGTCACTGCTACCTCCCCAGCTCCAACCCCATGTTGGCAGCATTCCTGTTGGTACCTGCTGATGTCTCAAACCCTGTACTCCCACCACAGATTCTTTGAAGGAGAGCTCGCTCTTTCCTGAATCCTATGGGAATAAAGGGTTGCCAGTCGGCTTCAGAAAGCTCTGGAGGGAAAACTTTGGTTCAATAAAGCAGAAAGCACTGAAGCTCCCAGCGTGATCCCAGGTATTGTGGAGGAGACCAGCTGAGGATTTCTGCTGAAATATCTAGTATCCCAGCTGAAATGCTTTCCTTCCCCACAACACTGGCTGAGTGCTGCGAGCAGGGGCTTCTTTTTTTTTTGTATTCCTTGCTTTTACATCTCATCGTTTAAATGCAGCATCTCTGACTCTGCTCGATTCAGAGGCTCCGGCAATGGAGAATGACCCGTTTGTACCATATATTGGATAATGAATACCGCCCGCAAGACCAATTCTAGCTGAAGTCCATGGAATGGTAGATTACTGGATTGGATGGACCCTACTGTTATGAGGCCAGAGAACCCCAAAACCCAGCAGCAATAGATATTCACCAAGACAAATGGTTACTTAAACAAAAGTTGCTTTTAATTATCTTTAAGCTTGAAAATAGAATCACAATTTAACTTATCACTATTAACTAACCTAACTTAAGTTTTGAAAAGTTCTTTGGTTCACAGTCCAATCTCACTTCTCATTCCTCCAAGTTCACTGGTTGCAGGCAATTATTATACTGTGCACAGAATTTAACATTTATAAAGTTCACCAGGCTTTGGTGCTTGAAAGGTAAATGGTTACCACTCAGGAAGGTTCTTGACAGTTTTCAGAGAGAGATGTTTGTTCCTGGACACAAACTGATCCCTTTTAATCAGCCATTTCAGTGTCTTGCTGAAGAAACTTGCCCTCTTCAGGATTCTCCAGATGATAACCTCTTTCTTTCAGGTCACCACAGAGTTCCTTTTTGTTTCCATTACTTCAAGTGAAACATTAGACAGCCAGTCCTCTCCTCTTACACGAACCACAAGGGCTTTGACCAGGCTGAACTAAGAACCCGTCTTCCAAATGGGGTTTTCCACAAGCTTGCCAGCTCATCCTGTTCCAGTCCCATCTGCTGTTGCTGGCTGTAACACTGCAGAACTGATCTCTGTCTTGTCTCTCTCTCTCTCTCTCTCTCTCTCACACACACACACACACACACACACACACACACTCACTGAGAGAAAGCCTGTTTGACTCTCTCTGCTTGCAAAACAAGCTCTTTCACCTGTTGCCTTTTTGTAAACAACAGTCCATTGGTGAAGTCTCTTGGGCACTCTCCAAAGCTCTTGCAAAGGCTGTGGGGCTGATATGTCTAGCATTAGCAGAGCTCCAGTATTTCAAATAAGATCTGTTTGTATGTGACCTACCCTAACAAACCTTTCCCAATTTATCTCCCAAAAACATATCTATATACTCTGTCACACTACCAACCTCACCCCTGCCCACCGGAGACCTAGCTTAAAGGGCCAGATCTCTCGGAACCCCTACGGAGGCCCCAATAGCTGTGGCATTGAAGGAGGGAGAGCTTGGAGTTTCCTTACACTCCAGCAGGATGCTCCACTCTCTGTGGTCCTGAACGATATTCCAGTGGCAGGAGGAGCTTTCAACAAGATGCCCAACCTGTAAATATTCGAAATCACGTGCAACATCTTGAGCCAACACTGAAACTGCAGTTGACACCCTCATTTTACTTGACTGTCTTGTTCATCCCACTTTTTTACTTCTCTCAGCCCGATTCCCCTGCCAACCACCCACACTCCGAGCAGCCAATCTACTAACTAACAGGTCTTTGAGATGTCAGGAGGAATTAGGGAGACGATAAGGTGATAACTGGTTTGTTATCTTACACACACATAGAGAAATTCTCACCTGCTGCAGCCAAACAGGTACTTAAAATAAACAATAGTATATTAAATTGAATTAAAAATTTAAATTTTGACACACAACATGGTAACAGGCCATTTTGGCCTACAGGTCCGTGCCACCCAACTTACACCCCATTAACTTACACGTCCGGTATGTTTAGAATGGTGAGGGGAAACCGAAGCCCCTGGGGAAAATGCACGCAGACACGAGGAGAGTGTACCAACTCCTTACAGGCAGCGCGGGATTCAAACCCCTGGCACTGTAAAGATGTTGCACTAACCGCTACGCTAACTGTGCCACCCTTAAATCAAGCTAATAAATACAAAAGTTAGGAAATAAATGTTCATTTGTCAGTGTGTGAGGATAAAGTGAGTTTTCAATAGAGCAGAGAGTCCATTTGTGGTGCTGGAGGCACCCACAATTAGTGTAAAGAGGGGAGGAGCATGGTAGCTGTTGGTTAAAAACTGCTCTTGAACCTCGAGGTGCTGGCCTTCAGGTTTCTGTACCTTCTGCTGGATGGGAGCAGTGAGAAGGGGTCGTGACCAGGGGGGGCTCCTTTATGATATTGAGGCCTTCTTGAGGCAGCACTTCACATCAGTAGGTGGGAGATTGGAGCCCATGAAGTTATGTTGGATACCTTCTGGGGCCCTTCTGCTTTCCTGTGCAGTCAGATTCCCGCATACCTCCGCAGTGCACCCGTAGACGTTTGGTAAGAATATTTCACAGCATGCCAAACCTTTTCAGGCTCCTTAGAGAGCAGACATCTTGGTGTACCTTCTTATGGGAGAAGAAGAGGTAGCTCCGGAGGTCAGCACTGAACCAGGGTCACTGGAGTTGAGGGTCAGTGGCACCATAGAGCCTGCCATTACTTTGGTGATGATCAGTTGGTGTGCGGGTGTGTTCAGACGGTTTCATCCCTTGCTGTGGCCTTTATTATTCAGGGCCCATCCAGATTTGGATGCTTCACTTGGCAGTTCCAGTGCAATGGGAATTGCCCACACATGCAGTCCCCAGCTTCAGAAAGTTGGCCATTGTTCGGTTTCTTTATTCAAGGCTGGCAGCAAAAGGGACCACCCCCACCCCCAACCCCCCATCCCCAATGGAGCACCGAACTTCCACCGGGTCCGGACTTTAGACCACCGATTAGGTGAGGATGGCAGGGTCCCTGTCATTCCAGGAATCCCCCACCCCCACCCTGAGCTTCAGCATCACTCAGCCCAGAGGCCAACATGCACCAACCAGGGTGAAGCACAAAGGTCAAGTGGTCAAGCTCTCACCTACCAGTTTGGTCCCTGGAATCGAGCAGACACTTCCAGTGCAGCCGACTGGAGATGCTGCATTTAAGAGATGAGAAGCTGAGAGAAGGAATTTAAAAAAAAATGTTAGGGAGCACTCAAACCAAACCAGAAGCCCTCGCAGATCATCACAAAGTATTCATCCCAAGTGGCGGGGTAAGGGTGGGACTGGGGTGGCTCTTTGCAGAATGCCCCTGATTCCTGGTTCAGATGGACGTCAGGGTTAGCAGCCTATTTGCTCCCGTTAACCGTGTGTAGGCGGGGGGCACAATAGGGATCTTTCTGGGCTCCTGGGAGACAAGCACTTCTAATGACTGCGGTACTTGGTGATTTTGTGACATTTAACTCCTCTCCTCCTCCTCGCCAGGGAATGCTGCCGGTTTTATGGTGATGACGGCTTAACCATCAAAATATTCTTCACCAGGACCGCCCCCTTCTGCATCCTGTGGACTCTAACCAATTACCTGTACCTGCTGGCCCTGAAGAGGATTAGCGTCACGGATGCCTCTGCCCTCTTCTGCTGTAACAAGGCGTTTGTCTTTCTGCTGTCCTGGATAGTTCTCCGGGACAAATTCATGGGGGTCAGGGTAAGCCTCACCTCTGGTTGCACAACACTTATTGATGCTGCGGTAAGAGCAGGGACCTCCCAGTGGCCAAATGTTTCAGTCCCCCACCACATTCCCACACTGGCATGTCTCTCCATACCCTCAAGCACTGCCAGACTGAGGCTCCCTGCAAAATGGAGGAATGACACCTAATATTCTGTCTAACCAGACGGCATTAATGTCGACTTCTCCAGTTTCTGTTTGGTTCCTCCCCTGTCTCTCTCTCTCTCTCTCTCTCTCTCTCTCTCTATCTCTTACTCTATCCCTATCTCCTTTTATTTTTTTTAATTTAAGTTTAGACATACAGCACAGTAACAGGCCCCTTTGGCCCACAAGTCTGTGCTGTCCAATTTACACCCAATTTACCTACACCCCTGGTACGTTTCAAATGGTGGGAGGAAACCGGAGCCCCCGGGGAAAACCCAAGCGGACCCAGGGAGAACGTACAAACTCCTTACAGACAGCATGGGATTTGAACCCCGATCCTGATCGCTGGCGCTGTAAAGGCACAGCACTAACCTTTCCACCCCACCTCTTCCCTTGTTATTCAGATCTACCCCCACCCTCTGTCACCTCAACCTGCTCTCCCATGTCCTGAACGAGTGCGGATTGGTCAGTAGTCATGAGTTGGCCACCCCCACCCCTTCAGTGCACAAGAGGGTGGCAGGGAAATTGAAGGAGTTGATGGGGGTGGGAAATGCAAGAGATTAATGCGCAACTGGTGTAAGTGGGTGCATGAGGGTCAGCAAGCATGTGGTGGGACAAATGGCCTCTCTGAATGAAGTAATGACCAATTCAAATGTGATTGGACGAGCTGACGGACATGGGGAGGAGAGTCAGGCTTTCTTTGAACAGTGCTGTCATTGTACGCACATGCCCATGTCTTCCACTACCTGAGAGAGTGCGCCTGTTCATGTTACAACATCTGCATGTTGTGCTCAGGTCTCTAAGATGAAGCCTCAACTCACAACATCTGGCTGAAACACAAGGCCACTACCAAGTGGGCTTTTTGGGGAGGCGGGTTTGAACAACTTCCAACTCATCTCCCCGTTGGTGAACTCATCCTCAGCCTTGACCTTGGAGCTCCCGATGGCCCACATCCAGTCATTGCAGAGACTGTTCCAGTGGGCAGCAACAATAGTCTGTCTGTCCGTCTGTCTGTCTCTCACTCACACCTGGTCCAGGTAGGGGGATATCAGGGACAGGTGACATACAGCTGTAAGGGTTAGACAGAGAGAGCTGAGGTTGAGGGGAGGGGATGCAGAGCTTGGGACCAAGGCAGTTAAAGGCATGGCCATCACACAGTTCACAGCTGAGCTCATGCCAGAGGCAACAGAGTGATGATGAGATGAGTTCCCCCAGGCATTTCACATCTGGAATCAACATAAACAGCAGGTTCAATCAGAATTATTTTAGATGTCACAGGAGGAAGTGATGGGCTGAACCAGTGGGATTCACCTCTGTGCATGGAGGGTCCTGGGGCAGAGAGACCCCCGTGACCAAGGGTCATTTCCAAATTGTGGAAATGAGAAAACATGGGAGCAGCCTGTGTGATGCTTGTGAGAGAAACCAGCACGTTACACGTGTGCTGCGTGTGGGAGCAGACTGCATGTTACCTGTGTGTTACACGTGTGCTGCATGTGGGAGCAGACTGTATGTTGCCTGTATATTACATGTATGCTGCATGTTGGAGCAGACTGCATGTTGCCTGTGTGTTACACGTGTGCTGCATGTGGGAGCAGACTGTATGTTGCCTGTATATTACATGTATGCTGCATGTTGGAGCAGACTGCATGTTGCCTGTGTGTACATTTGTGCTGCATTTGGGAGGAGACTGCATGTGCTTGCCTGTTGCACATGAGAGCAGCCTGTGTGTTGCCCGTGGGAGCACCTGTCCATTGCCTGCGAGGCATGTGGGAACAGGCTGCATAGTACATGTTTGAGCAGCCTGCATGTTGCTGCATGAAACTGTAGGGGCAGCTTGTATGTTTCCTGTGTATTGCATGAGGGAGTGGTATATGTGAGAGCAAACTGCGCATTGCATGTGGAAGCAGCCTTCGAATTGCCTGCGTGCTGTGTGGAAGCAGCCTGCAAGTTGTGTGTAGGAGGAACCTGTGTGATGCATGTAAGAGCAGACTGCGTTTTGTGCGTGGGAGCAGCTTGCATGTTGCCTGTGGGAGCTGTCTGTGTGAACTGTGTGAGTGCTGCCTGCATGTTGTGTGTGGGAACAGCCTGTGTGTTTGTGTGCTTTGGAGTAGCCTGTGTGTAGTGTTGGGGGCAGCCCATTTGATGTGGTGTGTGTGTGTGTGAGCAGCCTGCGTGTTGTGTGTGAGAGCGGCGCATGTGTTGGTATGGAGGTAGCCTGTGTTGTGATGTGTGTGGCAGCAGCCTGCATGTCAAGTGTCCCTTTGGGGCAGTCCCCATAGCAGCCACTGTGGTGACATTGGAGGGAATGCGTCCACAGCAACTAACCCCAGGGCCACATCCCCAACGACATGGAGTTCCTGAGTGTTGCCACACCCCAGAGGAAGGGTATCCCTTCACACACCTGATGTGTCTCTGGAGATTGCTGCAAGGCCTCACTGTTGCACACTTAGCCTCTAATATCACCTCAAGATGCAGTCAATTCCCTGATCCCAGTGACCAATTTCTTCATTGTCATGTACACGACTTACACAAGTTTTCCATGTTTACTCTGTAAATACACACAGAGCTGACAGCATGCTACTGGTTCTGAAACCCTGAGATGATAAAATCTTCCACCTACTCGCCAAGATGGTGAAGCCGGGGAGAGGTCCCTACTGGTTCCATCGAGGGGTTCAGCAGCTGAAGGACTTGCTCCAGGCCGCTGGAGACTGCTTGTGGGCACCAGGGCTCGGGGGCCAAGATCGCCATGGGCGGTGATGTCGAGCAGGTATTCCCGATCATATCGGGGGTATTAGGAACTGGAGGCCGAGGTGAGAGGCTAGGACACCAGGGGGTCAGGTTCACCGCTGGACCAGGGAGGAAGTCGTATGAATGCGGTGCTGACGGATGTTCAGGAGGTGGCGACATCGGAGGAGGTGGCGGGATCCGCGGACCCTCGATGTCCGAGGAGAATCTCTGTTAGGGGATCCGGACTGGTGGCACCTCTTTGTGCAGCATTCCATTTTGTGTATACGACAGTAGAGAAGTCTTGGGTCTTGAATGTCGTTTGGGATGCATGAAGGTCAGAGCTGCTTCTACTGAGAATCATGACTGGATTTGAACCTTGTGCACCTTCTCACCTTTGGATGGGTGGGTTATTGGCAGCCCACTGCTCTACTCGTTATACACCCACAACTGTGTGGCCAGGCACAATTCCGATGCCATCTACAAGTTTATCGATGACACCACAATTGTCGGCAGAATCACGAACGGCAGTGAGGAAGTGTACAGGAGGGAGATAGATCAGCTCGTTGAATGGTGTAACAACAACAACCTTGCGCTTAACGTCAGCAAAATCAAGGAGATGACTGTGGACTTCAGGAGGAAGTCAGGGGAACGCGACCCAGTCCTCATCGAGGGGTCAGTAGTGAAGAGGGTCAAGAACTTCAAATTCCTGGATGTCAACATCTCTGAGGATCAGTCCTTGAATCTCCATGTCGATGCAATGACAAAGAAGGCTCAGCAGCGACTATACTTTGTGAAGAGTTTGTGGAGATGTGGAAACTCTCGAAAACTTCTACAGGTGGAGAGCATCTGACTGGTTGCCTCACTGCCTAGTACGGAGACGCCAACTTTCAGGACGAGAATAAACACTGAAGGGTTGTTAACTCGGCCTGCAACATCACAGGCACCAGACTTCACTCCATCAAGGACATTGACATGAGTCGGGGTCTTAAAAAAGCAGCCTCTATCCTCAAAGACCCCCACCACCCAGACCATACCCCCTTCACTCTGCTACCATCAGGGAAAAGGTGCAGGAGCCCAAAGACGAGCACAAGGACAGCTTCTTCCCCACTGCCATCAGATTCCTGAATGATCAATGAACCAAAGACACTGCCTCACTTTTTAAAATTTATTGTTGTTCGGTGGTTTATCTGAGTGCCGCAAAACATCATATTTCATGACTTGTTCCTGACAATAAATCCTGCTTCTGATTCTGGCTGGGCCTAGGACACTATATCCTGAAAGCCCACCAGCGCCTTCACCCTGGGATGTCTGCAGGAGTCTGGCATGCCATCGGTATCCCTTAACCACCTCGCCAGGGGATGCATCACTGCATGGGGCGAGAACTGCTCCTTCCCCCAACCACACAAAACCACAGAGGGCTCAGACCATCACACACCACCCCTCCAACCCCACTGCCTCAGAAACACAGCCGACATACTGTATTTACAAAAAAACCTGTCCCACCAGATTCAAGGACAGTTTCATTCCCATCGTTACCGAGTGAGCCCCAAGGAAACAAAATTATGCTGTGTTTGGGCCATACCAACGGACCTCCCTCTGTAACCTTGCCCTCTGGTATCTTGCACTGTGTTATATATGTGGGATGTCTACTGGTCTGCTTGCAAATCAACCTTTATCACAGCGTTGTGGTACCTGTGACAATAACCTTGAACTTGAGAGATGCCCAGGGCTGGGGTGATTGACCTCCAACAGCCATAGCTAGGTTCCTTTGTGAAACTTCCACATCCAGCCTTGGAGGGAAACAGGAAAATCTGCAGACACTTGGGTCTAGTGCAGTATGCAGACGTGCAGGAGAAGCTCAGCAGGTCACGTTGGAAGTTAAGGGCAGTCAACATGTCAGGCCTGAGCTCTTCTTCAGGAGCGACGAAAATCAAGCAGGCAGCTGAGTAAAAAGGTGGGGTGGAGGGGGGGTGGTGGGAGGGGAAGGGTAGGAGCACAGTGGCAGGGGTGAGGTAATAAGTGGATACAGGTAAGAAAGAGAAGCAGAGAAGTAATGGGGTAGAGGGTGGAGGGTTGTCAAGGATGGTTCTGATAGAAGGAGGGGAGGGACTTCTGCAATTTCCCCTCTCTCTCTCTCACATTCTCTTTCATACTCTCACTCTCTATTGCTCTCTCTTTCTCGCTCTCTCTCTCGCATTCTCTCACTCTTGCACATTCTCCCACACTCTCTCTCTTGCACCCTTTCTCCCTCGCACTCTCTCTCGCCCTCTCTTGCACTCTTTCTCTCTCTCTCTCGCACCCTCTCTCTCTCTCTCACCCTCACTCTCCACCCCTTATCCCTCTGTCATCCCTTCTCACCCAGCCTCACTCATGTTGCTTATTTAAACAGGCCCTGCTTGCCCGTGTTGGGTTCATATCCCTCAAAACCTTCCCAATCTGTGTACCTGTCTAAGGGTCTTTCAAACACTGTCCCACCACTTCCTCTGGCAGCTCCTTCCACCACCTGTGTGGAAAAGGTGCCCATCAGGGTCCCTTCTAAACCTTTCCCCTCTCACCCGAAATTTGCCCTCTAGTTTCAGGCTCTCGTTCCCTGGGGCAGAGACGGTGACCATGCCCCTCGTGGTTTTCGAACCCGCCATGAGGTAATGCCTTGGCCTCCAAGGCAGAAACTCCCAATCTGTCCTTCTCCTCCATTTCCTGCAGCAGAACGGTGGGCTGCATTCCAAATGTGGCCCGACCAGCATCTTGTACAGTTTTCATTTCCAAAAATATACTTTACTCATGATAAACTCATAACAAATTATATACAATGCAGAAATGAAACTGCTCACAGATTTACATCCTATATCAAGTAAATTATTCACAATACAGGAAAAAAGAGCTGTTCAAATCACTTCTACATGGTGATCATCACCTCATCAGCTTTTCTCAGTGCTCCGTTACCACCCCTGGGGCACCTTGTCATTTCCCCCCCCCCCCCCCCCGTTGATTTAAGGAGCTTCCCCTCAGTGTCGGCCCCTCAGGCGTCTTGTACAGTTTGTCACATGATGCCCCAACTCCTGTACGTCTTCCTCCCCACCCTGTCCACTTGTGACGCCACATTTGGCTGTTCCCCTGAACCCCCCACCCCACTCCTCACCCTACCACTTTGTACAGCACCTGCCTGCTTTTCGCTTATAACCCAACAAAGGGCTCAGGCCCTTTACCTCCCATGGACGCTGCAGAACCTGCTGAGTTTCTCCAGCACGTTTATGCCTTGCACTGCAGTCCCGACATCTGCAGACTTTCCTGTTTAACCCTGTAAGACCTGCCCTGATCTTACCACACCGCTCTATGAATTAGACTCCCGCTTGCGGTTCCCCAGCCCACTGACTCAGCTGGCAAAGATCTTCGATCATCTTCCTCGCTGTTCTCTTCCTGGACTAGATCGTGGCTGTCATCTTCGCGATTGCAGGGATTGTAATGATCACCTACGCCGATGGTTTCCACAGTCACTCGGTTATTGGGATCACCCTCGTTGTCGCGTCAGCTGCAATGTCAGCCCTCTACAAGGTGAGTGTTCCACCTGCTCGGCACAGGAATCCTTTCCAGGGAATGAATTGGAAGAAGTTTATGGTCAATTGATGCGATGAAAATCTTACGTGGAGTCATAGACTCGTAGAACACCCACGCCAGTCAAAACATCATACCCACCTGCATTTGGCTCTCTGTCTCTCTAACCCATCCTATCCATGCATCCATCCAATTTTTTTCTTAAACACTGCAACAGCGCCTGCCTCAACCACCTCCTCCGGCAGCCCATCCCCCCACACCCACCACCCTCTGTGTAAACCCTAACAAGTTCCTGTTAAATCTCTCCCCCCACCACCCCCCACATTGAACCCATGTCCTCTGATTTTGATTCCCCTACTCTGGGCAAAAGGCTCTGCGTTCACCCGATCACTTCTTGTCCACGAGTCACAGGCCTCCTGTCCACGAGTCAAAAGTGTAGGCTACTAGCAATCAACCACACGAGGCAGAGTGCAGGTAAAACACTAGTTTTAATAGACTGATGACCTGGTGTAATGACATCATGCATGACATACCACCACAAAAGGCCTCCTGTCCACGAGTCATAGGCCTCCCGTACACTAATCCCACTTCAGCATAACAAACCAGCCCTGCCCACCACAGTGTAACACACCAGTACTGTCTCAGCACATTGTAATACACCAGCACTTTCCCACGGCAGTGTAATGCACCAGCCCTGCCAAACCGCAGTATAACATTCCAGCCCTGTCCCACCTCAGCATAACACACCAGCCCTGACCCACCTCAGTGTAACACACCAGACCTGCAAAACTGCAGTGTAACACACCAGCTCTGACCCACCACATGGTAACACACTAGCCCTGTCGCACCTCAACGTAACACATCAGCCCTGTCCCACCGAAGTTTAGCACACCAGCACTGTCCCACCAAAGTTTAGAACACCAGCACTGTCCCACCGAAGTTTAACACACCAGCACTGACCGACCACAGTGTAACACACCAGCCCAATCCCACCGGTGTGTAATACACGAACTCTCTCCTACCGCAGTGTAATACACCAGCATTGATCCACCTCAGCATAACACACCAGCCCTGTCGCACCTCATCGTAACACACTAGTACCCACCAGTGTAACACACCAGCCCTGTCCCACCGCAGTGTAACAAACCAGACCGCAGTGTAACACACCAGCCCTGCCCCACCTAAGTGTAACACACCAGCAGTGTCCCACCACAGTGTTACACACCAGCCCAATCCCACTGGTGTGTAACACACCAACCCTCTCCCACCGCAGTGTATTACACCAGCATTGATCCACCTCAGCGTAACACACCAGCCCTGTCCCACTGCAGTGTAACACACCAGACCTGCCCCAACCTCAGTGTAACACACCAGCCCAATCCCACCAGTGTGTAACATACCAACCCTCTCCCACCACAGTGTAATACACCAGCTTTGATCCACCTCAGTGTAACACACCAACCCTGCCCCACCTCAGTGTAACACACCAGCATTGACCCGCCACAGTGTAACACACCAGCCCGGTCAAACTGCAGTGTAACACAACAGCCCTGTCCAACTGCAGTGTAACACACCAGCACTGACCCACCACAGTGTAACACACCAGACCTGCAAAACTGCAGTGTAACACACCAGCCCTGTCCCACCGCAGTGTAACAAACCAGACCTCTCCCACCACAGTGTAACACACCAGCCCTGCCCCACCTAAGTGTAACACACCAGCAGTGTCCCACCACAGTGTTACACACCAGCCCAATCCCACTGGTGTGTAACACACCAACCCTCTCCCACCGCAGTGTATTACACCAGCATTGATCCACCTCAGCGTAACACACCAGCCCTGTCCCACTGCAGTGTAACACACCAGACCTGCCCCAACCTCAGTGTAACACACCAACCCAATCCCACCAGTGTGTAACATACCAACCCTCTCCCACCACAGTGTAATACACCAGCTTTGATCCACCTCAGTGTAACACACCAACCCTGCCCCACCTCAGTGTAACACACCAGCATTGACCCGCCACAGTGTAACACACCAGCCCGGCCAAACTGCAGTGTAACACAACAGCCCTGTCCAACTGCAGTGTAACACACCAGCACTGACCCACCAGTGTAACACACCAGACCTGCAAAACTGCAGTGTAACACACCAGCTCTGACCCACCACATGGTAACTCACTGGCCCTGTTCCAGTGCAATGTAACACACCAGCCCTGCCCCAGCACAGTATAACACACCAGCCCTGAGCCGCCGCTGTGTAACACACACCGCAGTGCAACATACCAGCACTGACCCACCACAGTGTTACACACCAGCACTGACCCACCGCTGTGTAACACACAACACTGACCTCACCACAGCATAACGCACCAGCCCTGCCACACCTCAGTGTAACACAACAACCCTGCACCACCACCACCGTGTAACACACAAGCCCTGTCCCAACGCAGCAAAACACACCAGCCTTGTCCCACCTCAGCACAACACACCAGCCCTGTCAAACTGAAGATTAACTCACCAGCACTGACCCACTGTAGTGTAAAACACGAGCACACGAGTCCTGTCGCACCGCAGTGTAACACACCAGTCCTGTTCCAGCATATTGTAACACACCAGCACTTTCCCACCGCAGTGTAACTCACGAGTCCTGTCCCACCGTAGTGTAACACACCAGCCCTGCCGCAGCACAGTGTAACTCACCGACACTGACCCACCGCTGTGTAACACACCAGCCCTATCCCAACACAGCATAACACACCAGTGGTGCCCCACCTCAGTGTAACACAACTGCCCTGCCCTACCACAGTGTAACACACAGCCCTCTAGACCTATCCCACCGCAGTGTAAAACAACCAACCCTCTCCCACGGCAGTGTAACACACCAGCCCTGTCCCAACACAGCGTAACACACCAGCGGTGCCCCACCTCAGTGTAACACAACTGCCCTGCCCTACCACAGTGTAACACACCAGCCCTCTAGACCTATCCCACCGCAGTGTAAAACAACCAACCCTCTCCCACGGCAGTGTAACACACCAGCCCTGCCGCAGAACAGTGTAACATACCAGCCCTGCTCCATCTCAGTGAAACACACAAGCCCTGTCCTGCCATTGTAACACATAAGCCCTGCCCTACCACAGTGTAACACACAGCCCTCTAGACCTATCCCACCGCAGTGTAAAACAACCAACCCTCTCCCACGGCAGTGTAACACACCAGCCCTGTCCCAACACAGCGTAACACACCAGCGGTGCCCCACCTCAGTGTAACACAACTGCCCTGCCCCACCACAGTGTAACACAACAACCCTGGTCCACCACAGTGTAACACACTAACCCTCTCCCACTGCAGTGTAACATACCAGCCCTGCATCACCACAGTGTTACCCACCAGCTTTGTATCTCCACGGTGTAGCACACCTACACTTCCCCTTTTGGTTGTGATACATTCTGGTTCATCCCACAACCATGACAACCCACAGCAGGATGGAAACACTGTGCTCTCTATCTTCCAGGTTCTGTTCAAGTTGCTGCTGGGCAGTGCCAAGTATGGGGAGGCTGCCGTGTTCCTCACTGTGCTCGGCCTTTTCAACCTGCTCTTCCTCGTCTGCGTGCCCGTGGCTCTCTTTTTCACTGGCATTGAGCAATGGACCTCCTTCGCCCTCATTCCCTGGGACAAACTGTGTGGCATCGCCATCCTACTGCTGTGTAAGTCCCCCCGTCCTGCGCACGTTGTCTCAATGTTACTCTCCCCCCACCCCACCTAGTGATGGGAAGGAGTGAGCACCTCTCCTCTCCAGTTCTGACCCACTCCAACAATGGCAAGGAGAGGTGCCTTCCACCCCTTTCCTTCCCCCCTTCCCCCAACACTGGCAAGGAGGTGTGGAATGGTGGTTGAATGGGTCGGGGGAGGAATTTAGGGATTGATCACTTTTGTTCGCTCAAGTTTATTGTCATCTGATTGTATAACCCAACGAAACAGCATTCTCTGTTCTCGGTGCAAAACATGCAGACACACAACCAGGCGTAACGCATGTACAGAAAAACAATACATGTGCAGGATAAGTCTTCATTGATACCAATAAAGAAATATTGTTTTGTGAGCATACTAAACTAAATGCATAAATCAGATAACAGATGCATACAACCAACTTAATTCTAACCATTATACAGTCACCTATATATTTAATCACTGTGTCATCACTTTATATACCTGTGTATACAATCACATCTGTATATATTACTCCAATTATATGTAAAGTGCATTGGTCAAATTCCTCCCTACCACTGAGATTATGGAGAGGTTATATCCTTAATCAATCTCGGTAACTGTAGTATTACCGGTGACCACTTGATGTTGTAAACATCAGTCCTTAGTTGGAGTTTAGCTGTTCTGCTTTCCATCAAATCTACCTCTATTAATCTTTCCCTCCATTGTTGGACAGTTGGTGGTTTTCCATTTCTCCATAATACGTAATCATCATCTGTGCAATCTACAGCAACACCCCAAGTAAATATACCTGCTTTTTGGTATCGATATCCTCTGGAGTCACTCCCAATATAAAATATCCTGGCTTTAAAGGTAGGTCTACCTCCATGATTTGTTTATTTTCACCTGAATATCTCTCCAATATTGATAATAGTTTGGGGCAGTCCCCAAAAATATGGATCTGATCGCCAATCTTCCCTCATTCTCTCCAGCATTATTCTGAGGTGTCACTGTATCTTGTCAACACATGATTTTGCATTCAAACTCCCTCCAGGTAGCGATACTTGTTATTTTGTGACCATCAAGGTCTTTTCCCACATTTCATCTGTAATACAAATATTCATTCCTCATTCCCAATTTCTATTTTACTTTCCTGTTAAATTATCTTGAAACCCTCTAGATATATGAGTTATCAGGTTCTTCTTCATCACTCCTTCCACAGTCGGCATGAAAATCTTTTCTAGTGTAGATGATATTTTAAATACCTGCTCTCAATCTTCATGTGTCTGTGAGTAGTTCCACACGTGAAGAAATCTTTTTAAAAAATCCATCCCCGACAAGCCAAATTCTTCCTGAAGATGATTAAATTTCAAAGTTTCCCCACAGAAAAACGCTGATCCTCAACAGTTAGCCCTTTATCCATCCATTTTCTAAAGCCGTGATCTACTTTTCCAGATAGGAATTCTGGGGAACAGCTACTATTTTTAATGCTCTGGGTATAAAAAGGTTTTGCTGTTTTCGCACATTTTTCATTGTGAATTCATTATCCACGTTTAATTTCTTGCAATTTGCTTGGCCTAGGAATGTTCGCCCTTCCAGAGAAGTACAGGGGTGGTGGGTGGGGGGGGGGGGGGGGGGGGGGAATGAATTTTGTTCTGTACTCACCCAATCCGTTTCCATATCAATAGATAATAGGTTTTGGAGTAGGCCATTCAGCCCATCGAGCCAGCACCGCCATTCATTTAGATGATGGCTGATCATTGGTTAACCATGTGACACTGTGCTGCCCAGTAGTAATGTTTAATGTTGGGCAAATTAAAGCCCCCTTTTTGTTTTGACATTAACTTGTAGGATGTTTATTTTGCCATACAAATCTTGATATCAATTTTTAATTGCTATTATAGGAACTCATCCCGGCAAAGATTGGAATAAAAAAATCAGTCTGGGTGAGATATTCATTCGGACAGTTTCAATTCTACCATTTAATGATAAGAGGGAGAATCTCCTATCTGAGCATATCATCTCCCTCAGTAATTTTCCATCATTGGTTTCATACAGGCTTAAGATGGAGGGAGTGTTAGTAACGGCGAGGTAACTGAAGCCCTCTCTAGACCAGTGAAACCTGACCTGGTTATCTAATTGATGGCTGCATACCCGGCACCATCATTGGTTCCGATATTGAGTCATTCATTTTATAACCAGATATTACGTCACTTGCATTGTGCAAGGCACTGAAGAAATAGGGTTGGTCACATACAGCAGGACATCTTCCGCAAATAGGGATACCTCATGTTCCACCCCTCTAGCATTTTCGATATCCTTTATATAACCCTCTTCCCAATAATTTCAGCAACTGGCGCGAAGCAGATATCGAAGAGCAGGGAACTCGATCTGTCTCCCTGCCTAACTCCATGCTTTTAAGCCGAAAAACAGAGATCAACATCCATTCACCCTCACTCTTGACCTTGGGTTTGAATATAATACTTTCACCAAATTTATAAATTTCGGGTGAAACCGCCACCTTCTCTAATGTGTGATTGAGATAGACCCAGTCTACTCTCTCGAAAGTCAACAATTTCAAGGTCCCAGGTGTGAAAAATGCAGAGATGAAGATCATTATGTGAGCAGACCAGTAAATATCTCATAAATAGTACAGGTAATTCACAGTTCAACGATAGAGAGAGAGAGAGAGAGTTGGGAGGGAGCAAGCAAAGGCCACGTTATTTCATTATTTGAAGTTCATATGGGAGAATCACAACAGGAAAGATATTGTCCTTAAACCTGGTGGGGTGTGAGCACAACCTCATAAAGCCCATTCCTGACAGTAGGGGGTGGTGGGGTTGGATGAATCTTTTAATACATTGGCTGTTTTACCTAAGCAGCAGGAAGTAATAGATAGAGTTAATGCAGGGGAGGGAGTGTGTGATGAAGTCAATGAAGGGGAGGGGGTAATATGATGCAGTTGATGGAGGGGAGGGGATGTGTAATGAGAGTTGGTTTGTGCCCTGGGAATGCGGAGGGATGGAGTTGATTTGTGCCCTGGGAGTGGGGAGGGATGAAGTTGGTTTGTGTCCTGGGAGAGGGTGGGATGGAGTTGGTTTGTATCCTGGGAGAGGTGAGGGATGGAGTTGGTTTGTGCCCCAGGAGAGGGGAGGGATGGAGTTGGTTTGTGCCCCATGAGAGGGGTGGGATGGAGTTGGTTTGTGTCCTGGGAGAGGGGAGGGATGGAGTTGGTTTGTGTTCCGGGAGAGGGGTGGGATGGAGTTGGTTTGTGTCCTGGGAGAGGGGAGGGATGGAGTTGGTTTGTGCCCTGGGAGTGGGGAGGGATGGAGTTGGTGTGTCCTGGGAGTGGGGTGGAATGGAGTTGGTTTGTGTTCTGGGAGAGGGGAGGGATGGAGTTGGTTTGTGCCCTGGGAGTGGGGAGGGATGGAGTTGGTTTATGTCCTGGGAGAGGGGTGGGGTGGCGTTGGTTTGTGTCCTGGGAGAGGGGAAGGATGGAGCGGGGTTGTGCCCTGGGCGATGGAGTTGGTTTGTGCCCCAGGAGAGGGGTGGGATGGAGTTGGTTTGTGACCCGAGAGAGGGGTGGGATAGAGTTGGTTTGTGTTCCGGGAGTGGGGAGGGATGGAGTTGGTTTGTGTCTTGGGAGTGGGGTGGGATGGAGTTGGTTCGTACCTCAGGAGAGGGGAGGGATGGAGTTGGTTTGACACCCAAGGAGAGGGGTGGGATGGAGTTGGTTTGTGCCCTGGGAGTGGGGAGGGATGGAGTTGGTTTATGTCCTGGGAGAGGGGAGGGATGGAGTTGGTTTGTGCCCTGGGAGATGGAGTTGGTTTGTGACCTGGGAGAGGGGTGGGATAGAGTTGGTTTTTGTTCCGGGAGAGGGGAGGGATGGAGTTGGTTTGTGCCCTGGGAGTGGGAGGGATGGAGTTGGTTTATGCCCTGGGAGTGGGGTGGAATGGAGTTGGTTTGTGCCCCGGGAGAGGGCGGGATGGAGTTGGTTTGTGTCCCAGGAGAGGGGAGGGATGGAGTTGGTTTGACACCCCAGGAGAGGGGTGGGATGGAGTTGGTTCGTGCCCCAGGAGAGGGGAAGGATGGAATTGGTTTGAGACCCCAGGAGAGGGGTGGGATGGAGTTGGTTTGTGCCCTGGGAGAGGGGAAGGATGGAATTGGTTTGAGACTCCAGGAGAGGGGTGGGATGGAGTTGGTTTGTGCCCTGGGAGTGGGGAAGGATGGAGTTGATTTGTGCCCCGGGAGAGGGGAGGGATGGAGTTGATTTGTGTCCCAGGAGAGGGGGGTGATTGAGTTGGTTTGTGCCCCGGGAGTGAGGTGCAATCGAGTTGGTCTGTGATCCACTGCCCATGCCTGTCACGGGCATTCCTGTTTCATTCCCAACATCTATGTGTTGGTTGATGTGAGCAGCTTTGTTTCTGTCACTGTAAGCTCTGGTCCAGAAATCCTTTTACAAATCCAATAGGAATAACTACCCGACAGGATAGGAGGGCTGGGACTGATGTGGTGGAGAACTTTGTTCTCTGTTTCCACCCTTTTCCATGCTTCGAAACCCCCCTGGACAATGCCAACAGTAGAACGATTCACCAAATCCACTTGCAGTGGGATTTTTCCTCCTCAGCAATATGGAAACATATGGAATTCTGAAAGCTTTAATTCTGATGGAAGTAGGGAGGCTGTTTCCACTGGTGGGTGAGACTAGAACCAGGGGACATATCCTCAAGATGCCGTCGAGTAGATTTCGGACAGTGAAGAGAATAAATTTCTCCTGGAGAATAGTGAGCCCAAGGAAGTTGGGGAGGCGGCCTCAGTGGATGTATTTAGATACAGATAGATTGTTTCTTGCATTTAAAGGTTTAAGGGGTGAAGGCAGCTCTGTGGAGCTTAATCCAGGCCATGATGTTTTTGAATGGCAGCGAAGGCTCGATGGGCCAGCTGGCCAACTCCTGCTTCTGTCTCTGATGTCTATGGATGTGCTCCTGAAGTGGAAGCTCTCCACCCTCCACCTTCTCCACCCTCTCCAACCTCCACCTTCTCCACCCTCTCGACCCTCCAACTTCTACCGTACACCTTCTCCACCCTCCACCCTCTCCAACCTCCACCTTCTCCACCCTTCACTCTCTCTAACTTTCACCTTCTCCATCCTCTCCACCCTCAACCCTCCATCTTCTCCAACTTCCACCCTCTACCTTCTCCAACCTCTACACTCTCCAACCTCCACCCTCTCCAACTTCCACCCTCTCCATCCTCACCTTTTCCACCCTCTCCAACCTCTCCTTCTCCACCCTCTCCAACTTCCACCCTCTCCAACCACTTCTCCATCCTCCACCCTCTCCAACCTCCTCCTTCCCCATCCTCTACCCTCTCTAACCTCCACCTCCATCCCCTCCACCACCCTCCACCTTCTCCATCCTCTCCACCACCCTCCACCTTCTCCATCCTCACCTTCACCCTCTCCATCCTCACCTTCTCCACCCTCTCCACCCTCCACTTTCTCCACCCTCTCCAACCTCCTCCTTTCCCACCCTCCATCCTCTCCAACCTCCACAACCTCCACCCTCCCCAACCTCGACCCTCTCCAACCTCCACCTTTCCCACCCTCCACCCTCTCCAACCTCTACCTTCTCCATTCTCTACCAACCTCCACCTTCCCCATCCTCTCCACCTCCACTCTCTCAAACCTCCACCTTCTCCACCCTCTTCACCATCCTCCACCCTCTTCACCATCCTCCACCCTCCACCTTTATCCTCTCCACCAACCTCCACCTCCATTCTCTCCAACCTCCACCTCCCTCCACCATCCTCTCAAACCTCCACCTTCTCCACCCATCTTCTCCAACCACCTTCTCCATCCTCTCCAACCTCCACCCTCTCCAACCTCCACCCTCTCCAACCTCCACCCTCTCCAACCTCCACCCTCTCTAACCTCCACCCTCTCCAACCTCCACCCTCTCCAACCTCTCCAACCTCCACCTCTGCACCATTGATATCTGCTGGAGCCTCGTCCTACTGTCCAGTCCAGTTCCAGTTGCAACATTGCACAAGGGGACATGTGTCCATGAACCAGGGTTCTTGTTCCTGATGTGCATTTTACAACCAGTGATACAAGGACCCTCACAGCTGATTTAACACCATTATAAGTAAATAAAGTAATATCGACGAGCCATGCTGATCTTTCCTAGAAGGTGGTTTCTGCTAATCAATGGCCTTAAGGCACAGCAGGGTTGAGGAGGGAGGTGCACTTCTCATGTCATTGTGTCTTCGTCTGTCTCTCCAGCCTTTACCATCCTGATGAATTTTGGGGTTGCCGTCACTTCTCCGACGTTGATATCGGTGGGAATCGTCCTCAGTGTTCCTGTCAATGCTGGTAAGAGGTGGCTTCTCTTTAACTCTTCCCCCAGGGGTCTCTAGAGCTGCAGCCATAAGCAAGAGAGCAGTTTACTCCAGATCCCACCTACTTTCTCCTGGGCCCACTGCAGGGCTCGAGCAAACCTCCGCAGGAGATCGACTAGCGACTGCTCAGAGCAGAACAGGGCTATGATAGAGGATGGTTCCAGTGCAGGCTGTGGCAGGGGGAGTTTCGCAGAACCGTCACGAGGGCAATGGATAAGGTGGGTGGTCACAGATTTCTCCCCAGGGTAGGGGTGTCTAAAACTGGAGGCCATGGTTGAAGGTGAGAGGGGAAAGGTTGAGAAGAGATCTGAGGTTTACAGAGGGTCGTGAGTGTGTGGAACAAGATCCAAAGGAAATTGTGAAGGGGTAAACAATTGTTCCATTTAAGGGACGTTTAGTTTGTGGACAGGGAAGGGTTAGAGGAATATAGGACAAACAGGCAGATGGGACTGGCTTGGCCAGCATGGGTAATTTGGGCAGAATGGTCTGTTTCTGTGCTGTATAACCCCAGATAAACTCTATTTCAAGTTAGGATATAGATGGGCCATGATCTTACTGAATTGCAGAACACTCTTGAGGGGATGAACGGCCTTATCTTGTGAGTGGAGTTAAGGAATGAGTGGTCCACACAAGGTACCATTTAATGAGGTGGGTTTGAGTGAGGATTAGGATCAGGTAGAACAGTAGTGATCCCGATGTCAGTGAACCTCAGATGCCATGGCCCTGTCCTCACCCATATCCGTCCCCATCTCCCCTGCTGTCCACACCCATATCCATCCCCATGCCCCCTCCTGTCCACACCCATATCCGTCCCCATCCCCCCTCCTGAATATATATTTTCCTATCTCTGACCATTGGACACCAGGTGGTACCTGTCCTGAACGAGTTACCCTGGACCATCTTGCTCAAATCTGCTTGGTTCCTCTTCTCATGGATTATTATCCTCTAAACCTGGGCTCGTCATGGACCGACGGACTTTTCTTGATGAAGTGTCCATAAATTTTTCAAACCTATGTTAGAATTATTGGAACTATAAATGTAAATATCTCACTGATTCAAACAGACAAATACAAATTTAGGCTTACTTAAGACTCCCCTCAGCAGTCGGGCTACAGTCGACACTGGAGCTCCTGATGGTGACTCTGAACCCTCCCTTCAGCCTCCCTGAACTGTGGGGCACAACTTGCTCTCTTCAACAGCCGCCCCTCTGATGTCTGCGCCTTAGGCGGCTGCCTAGTTTGCCTAATGGTAGAACTGGTGTATCCTCCTGACCTCTCCCCTCGAGACCTTCCCGAATGCTCAGTCTCCTCAGTTGCCCCACCAGCTCTGCTGCAATTCCCACCACATTGACTCGCAAAAGCATCCCACTGAGTCGATGCATCGATCCAGAGTGATACCTGCCTCCTGGATCTCCTCCTCATCTTGGTGCTAATGTCCTTCATTGCATCCCCCTTACTCTGGTCATTAACACCTGCTGTAACCTGGCATTGCCACAGTTCATATTTAGTGTGCTCTCCAGGTCAGACAACCTGTGTGTAGATTGGCAGGTTCTTTCTTTGGCTTGGCTTCGCGGACGAAGATTTATGGAGGGGGTAAAAAGTCCACGTCAGCTGCAGGCTCGTTTGTGGCTGACCAGTCCGATGCGGGACAGGCAGACACGATTGCAGCGGTTGCAAGGGAAAATTGGTTGGTTGGGGTTGGGTGTTGGGTTTTTCCTCCTTTGCCTTTTGTCAGTGAGGTGGGCTCTGCGGTCTTCTTCAAAGGAGGCTGCTGCCCGCCAAACTGTGAGGCACCAAGATGCACGGTTTGAGGCGTTATCAGCCCACTGGCGGTGGTCAATGTGGCAGGCACCAAGAGATTTCTTTAGGCAGTCCTTGTACCTTTTCTTTGGTGCACCTCTGTCACGGTGGCCAGTGGAGAGCTCGCCATATAATACGATCTTGGGAAGGCGATGGTCCTCCATTCTGGAGACGTGACCCATCCAGCGCAGCTGGATCTTCAGCAGCGTGGACTCGATGCTGTCGACCTCTGCCATCTCGAGTACCTCGACGTTAGGGGTGTGAGCGCTCCAATGGATGTTGAGGATGGAGCGGAGACAACGCTGGTGGAAGCGTTCTAGGAGCCGTAGGTGGTGCCGGTAGAGGACCCATGATTCGGAGCCGAACAGGAGTGTGGGTATGACAACGGCTCTGTATACGCTTATCTTTGTGAGGTTTTTCAGTTGGTTGTTTTTCCAGACTCTTTTGTGTAGTCTTCCAAAGGCGCTATTTGCCTTGGCGAGTCTGTTGTCTATCTCATTGTCGATCCTTGCATCTGATGAAATGGTGCAGCCGAGATAGGTAAACTGGTTGACCGTTTTGAGTTTTGTGTGCCCGATGGAGATGTGGGGGGGCTGGTAGTCATGGTGGGGAGCTGGCTGATGGAGGACCTCAGTTTTCTTCAGGCTGACTTCCAGGCCAAACATTTTGGCAGTTTCCGCAAAGCAGGACGTCAAGCGCTGAAGAGCTGGCTCTGAATGGGCAACTAAAGCGGCATCATCTGCAAAGAGTAGTTCACGGACAAGTTTCTCTTGTGTCTTGGTGTGAGCTTGCAGGCGCCTCAGATTGAAGAGACTGCCATCCGTGCGGTACCGGATGTAAACAGCGTCTTCATTGTTGGGGTCTTTCATGGCTTGGTTCAGCATCATGCTGAAGAAGATTGAAAAGAGGGTTGGTGCGAGAACACAGCCTTGCTTCACGCCATTGTTAATGGAGAAGGGTTCAGAGAGCTCATTGCTGTATCTGACCCGACCTTGTTGGTTTTCGTGCAGTTGGATAATCATGTTGAGGAACTTTGGGGGACATCCGATGCGCTCTAGTATTTGCCAAAGCCCTTTCCTGCTCACGGTGTCGAAGGCTTTGGTGAGGTCAACAAAGGTGATGTAGAGTCCTTTGTTTTGTTCTCTGCACTTTTCTTGGAGCTGTCTGAGGGCAAAGACCATGTCAGTGGTTCCTCTGTTTGCGCGAAAGCCGCACTGTGATTCTGGGAGAATATTCTCAGCGACACTAGGTATTATTCTATTTAGTAGAATCCTAGCGAAGATTTTGCCTGCAATGGAGAGCAACGTGATTCCCCTGTAGTTTGAGCAGTCTGATTTCTCGCCTTTGTTTTTGTACAGGGTGATGATGGTGGCAGGTAGTGCATAAATAAAAGCATTAGTGTTCCAATCAGACTGATGTGCAGGGTATAGCGTTAAAGGGAAACAGAGTTAAACAGTCCCAAGCATCATCTTATTCAAATGGAAGCTCTGTACAGGGGTTGAATCAGAGCAGAAAAGAAACTGTGGGTTTGTGTTGTCAGGCTTGTGTCAACAGGGTGGGGGAGAAGGGAGTGTGAACAGGATGGGATGGGCCCTTTGATAGATGGCCATCTTTCCTGAGGGAACGGGGGGGGGGGGTGTAGCTAGAGTTGAGGGAGGGGAGGTGGTTTGTGTGATGGTCTGAGTGCAGCCACCACTCTGCAGTCTCGTGGGGTCTTGGGCAGAAGGAGCTCCCATACCCAGACCAGATACTTCCACTGGTCTCTGCCCCTCGATTCTTTAATTGATCCAATTCCATTCTCCCCAAATTCCCATCAATACCCTCCCAGATCCTACCGCTCACTAGCAGCGACTAGACAGTGTGGCCTGTTAGCCCGTCAGAAGATACTGGGGTGCATCTGGTTGTCAGATGTTTTGTGGTCTATCAAAGCTGTCACTGCATTGAGCCCCATTGGTCTGCAGTCACCCTGCAGCCTGTAAATATGAGCTTTGCATTTTTGCTTCAACCACAGTGCCTGCAGATTTTTGTGTTTTGCCGCCTGTCAATCTCTGCTGTGCCCCACTGTTTGCAACGAAATGACTCTTTGCTCCGTGGGTGGGTTCTGGGTTGGTGCCAGTGCCAGGTGTTGGCTCTTCAGTCCACTTCCTTGACGGCAGAAGGGGAACCGCTTGACGCCAGCTCTGGTTCCAGTCCCAGACTTCTGTAAAGCCACCTTGCCATCACCATAACAAGCCACAAGGTGCAGCCGATATGCCACCCGGCTGGCAAAATGGAGGCCTGGACTCATCCGAACCCTCCAGTTCGGGAATTTCACCAGATTAAACTGGTTGCTCAATGAAAAAGGTGGCGGGTAGGTTTCACAGACGCTCCAGAAATGCTGCTTCATGCCACAACATCAAAGTAGTCATGCACTAGCTTCTAGCCTGTCAAACATCCTGCCACTTCTCACTACACCCAGATTTGACTCTGCCACTAAAAGTTTGACCAAATGACGCAGAGTTTCTTGGAGTCATAGAACATAGGACACTACAGGCCCTTCAGCCCTCGATGTTGTGCTAACCCACATATTCTTTAAAAAGTACTAAACCCTCCCTACCCGTAACCCTCTATTTTCCTTTCATCCATGTGTCTGTCTAAGAGTCTTTTAAATGCCCCCAAAGTTTCAGCCTCCACCACCATCCCTACAAGGCATTCCAGGCACCCACGACTCATGTAAAAAAAATTCCTTCCCTTCATTTTGTACATGCATTCTCTGGTGTTTGCTGATCCTGCCCTGGGAAAGAGGCACTGGCTGTCCATCCTATCTATGCCTCTCATAATCTTGTCGACCTCTATCAAGTCTCATCCTTTTACGCTCCAAAGAGAAAAGTCCCAGCTCTGCTAACCTTGCCTCATAAGACTTGTTTCCCAATCCAGGCAACATCCTGGTAAATCTCCTCTGCACCCTCTCCATACCTTCAACATCCTTCCTACAATGAGGTGACCAGAACTGGACACAATACTCCAAGTGTGGTTTTACCAGAGATTTGTAAAATTGCAACATGACCTCTCTATTCTTGAACTCAATCCCCCTATTAATGATCCCAACATCCCATCAGCCTTCTTAACTCTCCTATCAACCTGTGCGGCAAGTAACTGTCCATTAACCCTGTACTCAGCCTTTTTGTTCTTCCAAAATGCATCACCTCACCTTCACCCGGATTGAAATCCATCTCCCACTTTTCCTGTCTAAATCCTTTTGTAACCTTCAATAACCTTCAGCTCCATCCACAATTCCTCCAATCTTCATATCATCCACCAACTTACTGGACCATCCTTCGGCCTCTTCATCCACGTCATTTATAAAGATCATTCTCCCTTCGAGCTCTCCTAAGTCCTTTCTTAAGCTCCTTCCTGGCTACAATATACTTCTCATGAATCCTTCCTGCTTCCAAAATCTAATGTATGCTTCCTTCTTCCTCTTGACAATGGGCAGGTTCGGGGATGATGTGGCAACTGAACACGTAGCCCACACGGGGAGCGATCATATAGGGAAATGTTGGAGGCTGGATTTGTGGGTGATGTCGCTATCTCATCGATCTATTGAGCTCAGAACTTTAGAAATCGGAGTGGTAGTTCATTCAGTCTCGAGGACCTTCATCTCTCATTCCCATATCCTTTTGATTCCTTTAACGTCCAGAAACCTATCAATCACTGATGGAAATGATCACCTCAACTGATCCAACTGAGCTTCCTAGGTCGATAAGGGCCTAGCCCTTATCGTGACTCTGTAATCCCTGACTGTGGGCCCCCACACATGCAGTGCATCCTCCTTGTCTCCATTGTATCAAACCACCAATAATTTGGGATATTTTAGAAAGGTTACCTTTCATTCTCTTCAGCTCCAGAGAAGAGCTGTTCCAGTTCATGTGCAGAAAGTCACATCTATCCCCACAGCAGCAAAATTCCCAATTTCTCACTGCGTTACAATACAACCAACATTTTCTCAGCTGAAGGAAGATGTTGTCTTTTCCCACACTGGTCCCCATCTTTATGCGCCTGCCCACAGGTTGTGATGAGAGAAGGATAAGGCTGAGGATGGAGAGAGGTAGAAAGACTGCAGTGTGTGTGACCAAATGTGTGTCTGTGTGTATTGGGGGTGTATATATGTGTGTGTGTTTGTGTAGGGGGGGGTATATGTATGTATGGGGAGGGTGGGGTGTAAGTATGTGTCTGGATGTGTGGGGTGTGTGGTTTATGTGTGTGCATAGGGTGGGTGTGTGATTAGGAGTGTGTTTGTGCAGGAGTGTGTAGGAGAGTGTGTGTGTAGGGGTGTGAGTGTGCTGAGGTTGGAGTGTGTGTAGGGTTGTGTATAGGGGTGTGCATGGAGGGGTGGGAGCATTGGGGTTGGGGTGGGGGTGTTGGGGTGGGAATGTGTAGCGGTGGGAGTGTGTAGTGGTGGGTGTGTATGTGTATGGGTGTGTGTAGATGTGTATGTGTAGGGGTGTGGTTAGGGGTGTATGTAGAGGTGTGTGTGTAGGGTGGGACTGTATGGGTGTGTGTTGGTGTGTATGTGTAGGGATGTGTGTGTGGATGAGTGTGTAGGTGTATGTGTATGAGTGTACATAGGGGTGTGTGTAGGGGTTGGAGTTTGTGTAAGGGTGGGAGTGTGTAGGAGTGGGAGTGTGTGTGTATGGGTGTTTGTAAGTGTGTTCTTAGGAGTATATGTAGAGGTGTGGGTGTAGGGGTGGGAGTGTGTGTTGGGGTAGGACTGTATGGGTGTGTGTAGGTGTAGATGTGTGTGTCGATGAGTGTATAGGTATTTGTGTATGGGTGTACATAGGGGTGTGTGTAGGGGTGAATGTGTCGGGGTTGGAGTGTGTGTAGGGGTGGGAGTCAGTAGGAGTGTGTTGTGTTGGGATGGGAGTATGTGTAGTGGTGGGAGAGTGTAGGGGTGTGTGTGTAGGGATGTGTGCAGATGTGTGTGTCAATGAGTGTGTAGTTGTGTGTGTGTCGATGAGTGTGTTGGTGTGTGTGTATGGGTGTGAGTAGATGTGTATGTGTAGGGATGTATGTCAGTGTAAGTTGTGGGAGAGTGTGTAGGGGTGGGACTGTGGGTATAGGGTTGTGTGTAGGGGTTGGTGTGTGTGTAGGGGTTGGTGTGTGTGTAGGGGTTGGTGTGTGTGTAGGTGTGTGTGTCAGGGTGGAGTGTAGGGATGTGTGTCTCAATGAGTGTAGGGGGTGTGTGTAGGTGTGTATGTGTAGGGATGTGTGTTGATGTGTGTGTCAGTGTGTGTGTGTAGGGGTGGGAGTGTGTAGGGGTGGTGTGTATGGGTGTGTATGTGTAGGGATGTGTGTGTCGATGAGTATGTCGGGGTGTGTGTGTTGGGGTGGGAGTGTGTAGGGGTGTGTGGGTGTAGGGTTGTGTGTAGGGGTGTGTGTTTGTAGGGGTGGGAGTGTATGGGTGTGCATCGGGATGTATGTGTTGAGTATATAGGGGTGTGTGTGTAGGGGTGGTAGTGGATAGAGGTGGGAGTATATTGGTATGTGTAGGGTTGTGTGTAGGAGTGGATGTGGGTGTGTGTGTTGGGGTGTGTATGTGTAGGGATGTACATGTCAATGAGTGTAGGTATGTGTATAGGGGTGTATTTAGGGGGGTGTGTGTTGGGGTGGGTGTGTTGAGGTGGGTGTGTGTAGGGATGGGTGTACGTCGGGATGTGTTTGTGTAGAGATGTGTGTGTCGATGAGTGTGCAGGTGTATGTGTACTGGTGTGTGTAGGGGTGGGTGTAGATGTGGGAGTAGGGGTGTGTGTGTGTAGGGGTGGGATTGTGTCGGGGTGTGTATGTAGGGGTGGGAGTGTGCATAGGGGTGGGAGAATGTGTAGGGATGGGGGTGTGTGTGTAGGGGTGGGAGAGTGTGCTGGGGTGGGAGAGTGTGTAGGGATGGGAGAGTGTAGGGGTGTGTGTGTGTGTATGGGTGTGTGTATGTATAGGGGTGTGTGTAGGTGTGTATGTGTAGGGGTGTGTAGGTTTGTATAGGGGTGTAGGTTTGTATAGGGGTGTAGGTTTGTATAGGGGTGTAGGTAGGTGTATGTGTGGGAGTGGGAGTGTATGTGTGTGGGGGTGGGAGTATATATGTAGGGATGTGTGTGTCAATGAGTATGTGTGTAGGGATGGGAGGGTGTAGGGGAGGGAGTATGTAGGGGTGGGAGTGTATAGGGGTGGGAGTAGGTAGGGGTGGGAGTGTATAGGGGTGGGAGTAGGTAGGGATGGGAGTGTATGGGTATGTGTTGGGATGTGTGTGTCGATGAGCGTGTAGCTATGTGTGAAAGGGTTATGTAGGGGTGTGTGTGGGTGTAGGGTTGTGTGTAGGGGTGGGTGTGTGTGTGTAGGGGTATGTGTGAGAGAGAGAGGGGGGAATCACCTTGAAGCCAGATTTGCCACTTTGATGAACAGGGGATTGGACTGATCCTGAGATCCGAGTGGGAGCCATGGGTCCTGATTTGGGGCTGGGATTCCCAGCCCCAATATGTGATGCCTGGCCACGGTGGAAGTTCAGCACCAGGGTCTCTGGGCCAGTGCTGTGCTGGGTCCCAATGCTCTTGGGTCCATTCCGTCCTGTACCTTGGCATTGCCCCCTCCTTTTCTCTCTCTCTCTTCCTCTCTCCCCCTCCAGTTACAGATGCCTACTACAGTGATACCATCTTCAATGGCGTGAGAGTGGTCACCCTGCTGCTCATTGGCCTAGCCTTCCTCCTCCTCCTGCTACCCGAGCAGTGGGACAGCCAGGTGGCCTGTCTCATCCACCGTATTCGATCCAGCGAGAAGGGGAAGGGGGAGGTGGAGGAGGAGCGGCCTGAGCTGGGCTTCGCAGGCCGGAGTCGCAGCAAAGGCTCCCGCACGTCAACCACTACTTTCGCCCATTCGGTTTAGAATGGCCTGGCCTCCGGAACAGGACAAGATCTGGGAAGACACAAGGGAGGGATACCACCTCCTCACCCTCGGCCAGGCTCCCTCCATCCAGACGGCGTGGACAGCAGCTTCTTCCATATCCATCATCCCCCACCATCTTTCTATCCCTCTGTCTCCTCTCCCCCAGCTCCCCCTACCCCTCTCATTCCCCCATCTCTCCCTATTACTATCCCCCTGTCCTTTCCCCAGCCCCTCCTCATCCCTCTCTCTGTCCTTTCCCCCAGCCCCCTCCCCATCTCTCTCTCTATCCCTATCCCCCTGCCCCCTTCCCATCTCCATATCCCTGTCCTTTCCCCCAGTCCCCTCCCTGTTGCTATCTATCCCTATCCCCTATCCTTTCCCCCAGCCCCTTCCCCATCTCTCTCTATCCCTATCCCCTGTCCTTTCCCCCAGCCCCCTCCCCGTCTCTCTATCCCTGTCCCCCTGCCCCCTCCCCATCTCCATATTCTTGTCCTTTCCCACAGTCCCCCTCCCCTTCTCTCTCTATCCCTATCCCCCTCCCCCCTCCCCATCATATCCCTGTCCTTGCCCCCTCCCCATCTCTCTATCCCTATCCCCCTGCCCCCTCCCCATCTCCATCTCCTTTCCCCCAGCCCCCTCCCCATCTCGCTCTATCCCTATCTCCGTCCTTTCACCCAGCTTTGAATTTACAGGGTTACCCCTCTCCCCATCCATTCCAGGTTTTCTCTCCTTTCCTACCCACGTCTCCCTGTGGCCTTCAGCCTGTGCTCCTCCCCCCTACCCCTTCTTACCCCCCTCCCCCCCAGCCTTTATATTCTGGTGGCTGCCCTGCTTGTTACTCACATTTTGCCGAAGGGCCCAGGCCCGAATCGCTGGTGACGTACAGTACCTTTGCCTCCTGTGGATGCGGTGGGACCTGCTGAGTTTCTCTGGCCCTTTAGTACGATCACGGCGCCTGCAGACATCCCTGTTTCACTCAAGACATAGCAGCCAGCTCATATTACACACGGGTGCTTATTTTGTACTGATCTTTCCAAAGACATTGTGTGCTGGGGTGGGAGGGTGGTGTTGGTCGCAGAGAGGGCAGGGGGTCACAGAGGGAGGGAGGGTTCACAGACAGAAGGTCACAGGTGCCTGCACCGTCCTGGTGTTTGTAGGGATTGGGTTGGGGGAGAGGGTGGGATATTGAACCTCAATTGGGTGTGGAAGACAGGAATCCATCAGGGGTGGGCAGCATTGAGGTGAGGTAACTCCCTGCTGTTGAGTGGCCGCCCACAGTCCGTCCCATCCCACAGTGTGTGGAGTGGATGGCTCCCACCCTGAGAGGTGGGACGTAGGGACCAGTCATCCTTATCTTCTTCTCAACACACCCCACTCAGACATGAACCCTTGCCCCAGTCGGCATGTTTCTCCACCCCCCCCGCCCCCCAGTTCACTCTGCTACACCAGCCTACCCTGAGGGGGAGTGGCAGCTTCTTGCGATCTTACGCTGCACCCCCACCATGCTCGCCACCCCTCACCTTGTTTTGTGAAGTGTACTTTTGAAACTCCCTATTGTCACCCAAGTCGGCCAATTCTGTTATAAGGGCTATGTGTCGGCAGCTTCATTAATGACCAGACCCACTCAGCTACAAGAGGCATAAAGACCACTGTGTGCAGGATGTTCCCACCCTGCGGTAGGGAACAGTGGGTATCGTCACAACCCCTGATGAAGGTTAAGGCACCCACTTCCTGGTGCTGTATGAGACTGGGGAGAGAGAGACCCCCCCTCCCGCTGCCTTCTCTCCTCCCGCTCCACCAACTTCAGTGGCCGCCCACTGGATTCAGACCAGACAATAAGCTGGGTGCGACGGGGAACCGGACCCAGTGTTTGGAGTCCCCGGTGACCCAGCCGGCCCACGCATCAGTCCAAGGTGCTCTCCATCCTGTGGAAGGAGAGTGATGATTCACATGGAACTCAGCTCCCTGTTTCCTTGGCAGGGCTGGGCTGGGGTCCCTGGGGCAGGGCTCAAACCCACAGCCTTCTAACTCCAGGGCTGACTGCAGGTTCACCGAGGAATCTTTCCAGCTTTTTTTGGGTTATTAAAATTGTGAATCAAACTCCCGGTGTTGAATACAAAGGAACAATTGTATGAGGCTGAACATCCCATTACTTGAGTTTCGGAATTTTCTACTGGAAGAATCAAAGTCAAAACAATTTAAGGTAGCGTTTTTACAGGTTCTTTCAAAAGAAATTAATGTCTGTGCTTTTCTAAAAAAGAAAAATGTATCAGAAAGCACGATTTTCAGATACACCGCATGCTCGACGCTGCCAACACACGCTCTCAGTGCTTCGATGGTCAAACTAGTGACTTCATCCCCGCCCTCCAACAGTGTCGCCATCGGTCACTTGGCTCCCTCCCCTCCAACAATGTCGTGATCGGTCACGGCCCCCACCCCTCCAACAGCGTTGTGATCAGTCACGGCACCCACCCCTCCAACAGTGTCACCATCCGTCAATTGGCCCCCACCCCTCCAACAGGGTCACCATGGGTGACTTGGCCCCACCCCTCTAACAAGGTCACCATCAGCCACTTGGCCCCCACCCCTCCAACAGTCGCCATCAGTCACAGCCCCCACTCATCCAACAGTGTCACCATCGGTCACTTGGCTCCCACCCCTCCAATTGTGTCACCATCAGTCAACTTGACCCCCACACATCCAACAGTGTCATGATCGGTCACAGCCCCTACCCCTCCAACAATGTCACCATGCATCAGAGCCCACACCCCTCTAACAGTGTCATCATTGGTCACGGCTTCTTCCCCTCCAACAGTGTCACCATTTGTCACTTGCCCCCCCCACTCCTCCAACAGTGTTGTCATTGGTCACTTGGCCCCCACACTTCCAAATGTCATCCATCACTTGGCTCCCACCCCTCCAACAGTGTCACCATTGATCATGGTCCCCACCCCTCCAACAGTGTCACCATCGGTCACTTGCCCCCCACTCCTCCAACAGTGTCACCATTGGTCACTTGGCCCCCATACCTCCAACAGTGTTGCATTGGTCACTTGGCCCCCACACCTTCCACAGTGTTGTGATCAGTCATGGCCCCCCACCCCTCTAACAGTGTTGCCATTGGTCACTTGGCTCCCACACTTCCAAATGTCATCCATCACTTGGCCCCCACCCCTCCAACAGTGTCACCATTGATCATGGTCCCCACCCCTCCAACAATGTCACCATGCATCAGAGCCCACACCCCTCTAACAGTGTCATCATTGGTCACGGCTTCTTCCCCTCCAACAGTGTCACCATTGGTCACTTGCCCCCCCCCCCACTCCTCCAACAGTGTCACCATTGGTCACTTGGCCCCCACACCTTCCATAGTGTTGTGATGAGTCATGGCCCCCCACCCCTCTAACAGTGTCGCCATTGGTCACTTGGCTCCCACACTTCCAAATGTCATCCATCACTTGCCCCCCACTCCTCCAACAGTGTCACCATTGGTCACTTGGCCCCCACACCTTCCACAGTGTTGCATTGGTCACTTGGCCCCCACACCTTCCACAATGTTGCATTGGTCACTTGGCCCCCACACCTTCCACAGTGTTGTGATCAGTCATGGCCCCCCACCCCTCTAACAGTGTTGCCATTGGTCACTTGGCCCCCACACTTCCAAGTGTTGTCATCCATCACGGCCCCCACCCCTCCAATAGGGTCACTATCGATCACAGCCTTCGCCCCTCCAACAGTGTCACCATCAGTCACTTGGCCCACGCCCCTCCAATGATGCCACCATTGGCCCCCAACCTTTCTAAAATGCTGCCATTGGTCCACTGAACCCCCCTCCCCTTCTGGCCCAACTCCTAGCCAATCAGCAGCAATCTCTTCACCAACCTTGGAGCACTTTCCCACAACTCCATGAACTGTTGATAAAGCTGTGTGCTGCGAATTGAGCCTTTGCTTGCTCTCCCCAAGTTTGTTTTGGTTGAGAAGTTTGCCATCAAATTCCTAATCTATCCCAAGGACAGTTGGCAGATCTGCAGAGCTGGTGATTCGAGAGTGGGGGAGTTTCTGCCCAATTCTTTCACTGTCCGGTACAGTGAGCAACCCCATGACTACGATACACTCTGCACTGCTGACAGCATACTAGGGGCCACATTGTGCCGTCTTTCCGTCAGGGCAATAAGCAGGCAAAGGGGCAAGGGTAGATACCGATCTTTATTCACCCGGGTGAGCTCCAGAAAGCTTGAGGGTAAAAAGGGGATGGGGCGGTTGAGTCCATTGTCCTAACGGACAGGCCCCTGAATCCCATTAATGCACATCTGTTCCAGTCACTGAGACTAGAGTTGGCAAGCTCCTGAGGGTCAAGGGACCTTTCAAAATCCCTGATAAAGGACCCCCCCACCCAAAATGATCACTAACCATTTCTCTCCATGGACCTTCCTCGAGCCAGAGAGTCCCTCCAAATGCTTTGTTCACTCTCTTTCAAATCCCCAGGGTGACTTTGGTGGTATTTGAGAACGGGGAAGTCAAAGAGCATTTTCTGCGGTGGGTCAAAATGGAGAATGGGTGACAGGAGGTTAGTAATAAAAGGGCTGGGATTCACTAGAACGAGCAGCGATCTTGGCGAGGTTCTGAAGGAGGGTCGCAGTTAAATAGTGGGAAAGCCAGGGGGTCTCAGTCAGGAAGGGGACAACCAATTGAGACTGAGATGAGGGAGAATTGGGTGTGAGACATTAGAACAAGTGTCAGGGCAGAGTGAGTGTGCAGGGCTGAGCTAGATAGAAGTAAGAGGATGGGGGGGGAGGCTGTGTAAAACACAGGGCAGTGGACTTGGGAAATGTTGGATATGATCCTATTGAATACTAGAAGCAGGTTTAATGGGTGGAACAACATACTCCTAATGGTGATAACTTTTAAAACAGTGTCGTTTAGAGCAGTGGTTCTCAACCTATTTCTTCCCGCTCACATCCCACTTTAAGTAATCCCTGTGCCATCAGTGCTCTGTGATTAGTAAGGGATTATTTAAGGTGGTATGTGGGTGGGAAGGGAAGGTTGAGAATCACTGCTCTAGATCCAATTGTTACTGAAATATTTTGCTTGAGAAAAATTGTCATTGGCCCATTTCCTTTGGAGTCTGAAACTGTGCATGGAACAAGTCAATGAGGTTCAATTAAAACAGTGGTTTTCAAACTTTTTCTTCCCATCCACATCCCACCTGAAGCAATCCCTTACTAATCACAGAGTAGTGATGGCACAGTGGTTGCTTCAAGTGGGATGTGAGTGGCAAGAAAAAAGTTGAAAACCACTGGGTTCGATACTGGGCCAAGAACAGCTGGTAGCTCTCATTGGATAGGGATGGCAGAGACAAGGTGGGCTGAATGACCCCAGATTATGTTATAACCTGTATTGTGTCACATCTAAAAGATCAGCAAGGACAAGAAACAGACAACATGCTCGATTGTGAGACGTACAAAAGGACTAATAGGATTCCAGGGCAAATTAGCCAAAGGTGTTCGAGGTTATTAGACTGGGCAACGGGACAGGGTGCTAGATGGAGCAAGGACCTTCTCCTGCCTCAGAGACACTCATATTTTTAAAGTCACTTTTATCTGGAAAGGATGAAATCCATTTATTTACATAACTGCGTTAATCCTGTAAAGTATGGAAAAATAATGGTCTATTTTATAAGAAATTGCAAAAAAACAATAAAATGTATTGGTATGAATATTGGTCTGTGAAATATTTATTCTTGAAATCCTTTGTTCCCACATCCTTCCCTGTGTCAGGACAAGGTGAGGCCCAAACTTGGGATGAGATGCACTGCCAGCATCTTTTACAGTATTATTAGATGGGTAGATGAGAACTAAGAAAAATGGAGAGTTGTGCAGCAGGGAAATTCTCAGTGGTTGGTAGGTTATTTGGCCAGCTCAACACTGTGGGCTGAAGGGCCTGTACTGTGCAGTAGATTTTTGTTCTAGGAACTCAAAGCAGAGGCTGACTCGTCAAAATGGTTGCGTAAAGCTTGGCCGAACTTCAACCATCCTGTCTTCAGCATCTAGCTTCAGTGCGGAGCTGAGATGTTACAACTCTCTCAGGTGGACTTCATCAGGCGGGAAAGTAAAACACGAGAGTCTGCAGACACTGTGGCTGAGGTAAAAACACCAAATGCTGGAGAGACTCAGCAGGTCAAACAGTGTACTTTATATAGCAACAGTAAAGATACAGAACCAATGTTTTGGGCACGAACCCCTCATCAAGGTAGGAACAAAATATCAGCAGGGGCAGGAATATACAAGGTACAGGGGGCAGGTGTGGTCGCAAGGGCATGAGGTAATAGGTGGGGAAGGGAGGGAGGGGTGGCTGGGTGTATGGATAGGGAAGGATGTGGAGAGCTGAGTCTCCACCCAACCTTTTTATCTGGATGCCTGCCGACATTTTCCCCCATACCTTGAAGGACTCGTGCCCGAAACGTCGGTTCTGTATCTTTCCCTTTGCTACATAGAGGGCTGAGCAGTTGAACCCTTTGAAGCAGCGCTTTTCTGCGCTCTCTGGGTCTACACTCCCATCACTCTCCGTGTGAAGAAATTTCTCTTAAACATTTCCCCTTTCATCTTTAACCCATGTTTGTACCTCACCTACCCTCTGTCTATGCCCCTCATAATTTTAAATACCTCTTTCAAACCTCCCCTCATGCTTCTGTACTTCAAGGAATAAAGTCCTAACCTGTTTTAACATTTCCCTGTAACTCAGTTCCTGAAGTCTGGGCAATATCCTGCTATACTAATAAATCTTCTCTGCACTCTCTCTACCTTATGAATATCTTTCCTGTTGTTTGATGACCAAAACTGCACACAATACTCTAAATTTGGCCTCACCAATGTCTTAGACAACTTTACCATTACATCCCAGCTCCTATACTCAATACTTTGATTTATGAAGCCCAATATTCCAAAAGCTCCCTCTACAACCCTATCCACCTATGACACCTCTTTCAGGGAATTATGTTTCTGAATTCCCAGATCCATCTGTTCTATTGCACTCCTTAGTGCCCTACCATTTACCATGTACGTCCTTTCTTGGTGTGTCCTTCCAAAATGCAACACCTCACACTTGTCTGCATTAAATTCCATCTGGCATTTTTCAGCCCAGTTTTCCAATTGGTCCAGATCCGTCTACAAGTTTTGAAAGCTTTCCTCGCTGTCCACAGCTCCAATCTTAGTGTCATCTGCAAACTTGCTGATCCAATTTACCATATTATCATCCAGATCATGGATATAGACAATATACAATGGTCCCAGCACTGATCCCTGAGGCACCCCACTAGTCACAGGCCTCCAGTCTGAGATGCAATCATCCAACACCACTCTCTGGCTTCTCGCATAAATCAATTGTCCAATCCAATCTACTACTTCATCATGAATACCAAGTGACTGGGGGGAGTCACGTGATGGAGTAGTGGCCGGTCAGGGAATTCCAGCCCTCTCCGGAAAAGTTAAAAAAAACGCACAAAACACAAAGGTACAAGAGTAAAAATTAAAACAAAGTAAAAATAAAGGTGAGAAGAAAATGGCAGCGAAGAGAGAAAAGTCGAAAACAACAGGAAGAAGAGAAGAAGAAAGAACGTCGGAAGAAGAAGGTGAAGGCCTTACCTGTCCGAGAAGGCCTGCCATGGAGAGAGAAGCCCGCTCCCTCAGGTCAGTGGAAGTCCTGAGCTCGGGACTACAAAAATGGCTCGAGGAGCCGAGTAAAAGTGCGCAACCACGCATGAAAAAAAACACACTGACGGGAGGGGGGAACAGCTGCGGAGTCGATCTCCACAGCTGAGAGATACACCTGCAACACAGCAGCAGGTGCAGAACAGAGAAAATAACGACAACAAGAAAGAAGAGGGTAAAAAGAAAACAAGGAAACAACAGATGGTCAACCCAGAGGAAGAAGAAGAAGAACAGAAAGAAGTGGAAGAAGAAGAGAAAAGCAAGACAATGGATGTATCTTTTTTTAAAGAATATATGGAATCAGTGAAAGAATGGCAATTACAAGAATTTAATGAGATAAAAAGAAGAATTAAGAGTGCAGAAGAAAAAATGAATAACATAGAAATGGTCATATCAGAGATAGGAAAAAGTGGATAATGTGGAAAAACGAGAAAGAATTGTAGAAATGGAAGTAGAGGACTTAAAAGAGAAATTAGAAGAATCTAATAAAAAAGTTAAAGAGGCACATGAGCTGTTAGCTCAGAAGATAGATATAATGGAAAACTATAATAAAAGAAATAATATAAAGATAGTGGGCCTTAAGGAAGATGAAGAAGGCAAGAATATGAGAGAATTTATAAAAGATTGGATCCCCAGGGTCCTAGGAAGACCAGAATTACAGGAAGAAATGGAAATAGAGAGGGCACATAGAACATTAGCCCCGAAACCACAACCGCAGCAAAAACCAAGATCCATTTTAGTAAAATTCTTAAAGATATACAACAAGAGAAAATATATTGGAGAAAGCAAAGAAGAAAATAAGAGAAGACAAAAAGCCACTGGAATACAAAGGTCAAAAAATTTTTTTCTATCCAGACATAAGTTTTGAACTCCTGAAGAAGAGGAAGGAGTTCAATACAGCAAAAACGATCTTATGGAAAAAAGGATATAAATTTATGTTAAAGTACCCAGCGGTACTTTAAATAGTACTTAAAATAGTTATTCCAGGGCAACAAAACAGACTATTCTCGGATCCAGAGGAAGCACGAAAATTTGCAGAACAACTACAAAACAAGCAGAGATGAAGACATGTAATGAGAGTAAAAATGACCACGAACTATATGTATGTGTGTGTATGGGTATAAATATATATATAGAGGTGTATGTATATATGTGTATACATGAGTGTATCTGTATTTAGAGAAAAATATATAGAGTATAGATAAGAAATAATAAGGGAATGAAAGGGAATAGAGGGAATAAAGAGGGAATTAAAAGAGTGACCTTTGTTATATATGAAAATTGAAATCTTTTCCAGGGGGGGCTGGGGGGGGCTGGGTGGGGTTACGGTCACTGCAAAATCAGTTGACGTTTGCGAGTGAATTCGCAAATCCAAATGGAGAGGGGAGATGTGGTGGCCCGACAAGGGATAAAGGGCAACTCAGGAGGGGGAGGGGAGAATGGGGTTAAAGAAGTTTTAAATAGGAGAATAAGGAAAATCTTTGATGTTTTAGAAATGTTGTCTTATAAAGTGTTCAAAACAAGAAAGCAGAAATGGATAAGAAGGAAAGGTGATGATGGAGAAACGGAAAGGGAAGATAAACAAAATATGAAATGGCTACGTTGAACTATATGACTTTAAATATTAACGGAATACATAACCAAATCAAAAGGAAGAAACTGCTAAATTTACTGAAAAAAGAAAAAATTGATATAGCATTTGTGTAAGAAACACATTTAACTGAATTGGAGCACAAGAAATTAAAGCGAGATTGGGTAGGACATGTAACAGCAGCGTCGTATAATTCAAAAGCAAGAGGAGTAGCTATATTAATCAGTAAAAGTATACCAATTAAAATAGAAGAGGAAATAATAGATCCAGCAGGGAGATATTTAATGATAAAATGTAAGATATATTCAGAGTTTTGGAATCTACTCAATGTATATTCACCTAACGAAGAAGATCAAAAGTTTATGCAAGATATTTTTTTTAAGATAGCAGATACGCAAGGGAACATATTAATAGGAGGGGATTTCAACCTGAATTTGGATTCAAATATGGATAAAACTGGGAAAAAAATTAACAGAAAGAACAAAGTAACCAAATTTATAATTAAATCGATGCAAGAAATGCAACTTTTGGATATATGGAGGAAACAACACCCAAAGGAAAAGGAATATTCATATTACTCGGGTAGACATAAAACATACTCAAGAATAGACCTATTTCTGTTATCAGCTCGTATGCAAGATAGAGTAAGAAAAACAGAATATAAAGCTAGAATATTTTCGGACCATTCACCCTTGATATTGACAATAGAGTTAGAGGACATCCCTCCAAGAATGTATAGATGGAGAATAAACTCCATACTACTTAAAAGGCAGGATTTTAGAGAATTCATTGAAAGACAAATTAAAATGTACTTTGAAATAAATATAGAATCAGTGAAAGATAAGTTTATACTATGGGATGCAATGAAAGCTTTCATTAGAGGGCAAATAATAAGTTATGTAACCAAGATGAAGAAGGACTATAATCAGAAAACAGAGCAGTTGGGAAGGGAAATAGTAAATATAGAAAAAGAATTAGCAATGAAGGAAAATACAACTAAAAGAAGAGAATTGGCAGATAAAAAAAATAAAATATGAAACACTACAAACATATAAGGTGGAGAAGAACATAATGAAGACAAAACAGAAATATTATGAACTAGGGGAAAAAACGCACAAAATTCTAGCATGGCAGCTTAAGACAGAACAAGCTAAGAAAATGGTATTGGCATCAAGGAAAAAAGACAAACAAATCACATATAATCCAATGGAGATCAATGAAAACTTTAGAGAATTCTATGAACAATTATACCAAACTGAAAACGAAGGGAAAGAAGGCAAAATAGATGAATTTTTAACTAAAATTGAACTACCAAAATTACAAATAGAGGAACAAAATAAATTAACAGAACCATTTGAAATAGTAGAAATACAAGAGATAATAAAAAAACTACCAAATAATAAAACACCAGGAGAGGATGGATTCCCAATAGAATTCTATAAAACATTTAAAGATTTATTAATATTTCCCCTCCTGGAAGTAATCAACCAGATTGACAAAACACAAAGCTTACCAGATTCATGTAAAACAGCAATAATTATAGTAATACCAAAGCAAGGGAAAGATCCACTCGCACCAGCGTCATATAGACCAATATCATTATTTAACACAGATTATAAGATAATAGCTAAACTATTAGCAAACAGATTAGCAGAGTATGTACCTAAAATGGTACATAATGATTTATTAAAAAAAGACGCACAACAGACAATATTTGTAAATTTATTAACTTAATTCATGCAGTAGAAGGGAGTAAAGCGCCAACACTAGCAGTTGCTTTAGACGCAGAGAAGGCCTTTGACAGAGTAGAATGGAATTATTTATTCAAAGAATTGCAAAAAAAATTCAGTTTACCAGAGAAGTATATTAATTGGATTAAAGCATTATATAAGGGGCCATTGGCGAAAGTGACAGTAAATGGATATATATCAAAGCAATTTAACTTAAGCAGATCAACAAGGCAGGGATGCCCACTATCACCCTTATTGTTCGCGTTAGCTATAGAACCACTAGCAGAATTGATAAGAACAGAAAATAAAATAAAAGGGATAAAAATAAAAGACAAGGAATATAAAGTCAGTTTATTTGCGGATGATGTTATAGTATACTTAACAGAACCAGAACTATTAATAAAAGAATTATATAAGAAATTGAAGGAATATGGAGAAGTGTTGGGTTACAAGATTATCGTAAATAAAAGTGAAGCAATGCCAATGAATAATGCGGATTTCTCAAAATTTAAGAAGGAATCACCATTCAGATGGCAAATGCAAGCAATAAGATATCTAGGTATACAAATAAATAAAAATCTCGGCCATCTATATAAACTCAATTATTATCCACTAATGAAAAAATTACAGGGAGATTTAGAGCATTGGAAAGATTTACACTAATAGGAAGGATAAACTGTATTAAAATGAACATTTTCCCAAGGATATTATACCTATTTCAGGCATTGCCAATACACTTGACAGAGAAATTCTTCAAGGAGTTAAAGAAAATAATAAGGAAATTTTTATGGAAAGGGGGGAAACCGAGGATAGCACTAGATAAATTAACAGAATGGTATAAACAAGGAGGCTTACAACTGCCAAACTTTAAAAATTATTATAGAGCCGCACAATTAAGATACCTATCAGATTTTTACCAAACAAGGGAAAAGCCAGATTGGACTAGATTAGAACTAGAAAAAATAGGGGAAAAGATACCTGAACACATATTATATTAATGGGATGAAAAATTGGTACAACATAGGAGTTCTCCAGTATTACATCATCTGCTCAATATTTGGAAGAAGATTCATGTAGAAAGGAATAAAACAAATTACTAATTACCAAAACTAATAATGACGCAAAATCAGTTACTCCCTTTTACAATAGATAACCTTTCCTTTAGAGAATGGGAGAAAAAATGGATCAAAAGAATAGAAAATTGTTTTTCAGGAAATAGATTATTATCCTTTGAACAAATGAAAGATAAATATAATATAACTCAAGATACAGTGCTGGCATATTACCAATTGAGATCCTACTTGAAGGACAAATTAGGAAGCAGTCTGAGGTTACCAGAGGGAAGTAACTTTGAATATGTGATTACAGATACAATGATAATCAAAAGATTTATAACAAATATGTATATTAAACTGTAAGAAAAGGAGAATGAGGAAACAAATGGTAAAACTAAACAAAAATGGGAACAAGATTTAAATATAAAGATAAAAAAGGAAACATGGGAGAAGTTATGCTCTGGAACGATGAGAAATACAATAAATACGAGGTTACGTATGATACAATATAACTGGATACACAGGCTATACATTACACCTCAAAAGTTAAATAAATGGGACCCAACAGTATCTGACAGATGTTTTCGTTGTAAAAAAGAAATGGGAACAACAATTCATGCAATCTGGACATGTGAGAAAGTAGAAAAATTTTGGGAAGATCTAAACCAGATATTAAATAAAATTACAGAAAACAATATACCAAAAAACCCAGAGATCTTCCTCCTAAGTAACATAAAAAACAAAGAATTTGGACTTGATTTGGATGGTGCACAAAAAAGATTTGTTAAGATAGCTCTAGCCGTAGCAAAAAAATGTATTATGTCAACCTGGAAATTGGAAGATAATTTGAGAATACAACAATGGTATATAGAAATGAATAAATGAATTCCATTAGAAAAAATAACATATAGTTTAAGAAATAATATTGAAATATTTGAACAAATATGGGAGCCATACATGAAACACAATAGAGAAAACCTACTGGGGACATTTACCTAAATTAACGAAAGGAGAAGGAAATGAAAAGAATTGACTCAGTGGAATTTCTTTTTTATTTTTATTGAATGACAACATTGTTTGACTGGTTTAATATATCTTAGATTTTGTACTTTAAATGAATGGGGGGGGGAGGTAGGGAGGGTGGGATGGGAGGGGGGAGGGGGGGAGAAAATGACACTGTATATATTTGAAAAGGAAAATGTATGTATCTTGGTCAATGTGGTTTATGGTTGGAAAAATAAAAAATTAAAAAAAAAAATACCAAGTGACTGAACCTTCCTGATTGACCGCCCATGTGGAACCTTGCAAAAGGCCTTACTAAAGTCCACATAGCCAACATCCACAACCTTTCCTTCCTCGACTTACCTGGTAATCTCAAAAAATTCAAGAAGATTGGTTAAACACACACAAAGCCATGTGGATGATCCCTAATATGTCCCTGACTATCAAAATACAGTACTTGTATATCCAATCTCTTAGAACAACTTCCAACAACTTACATGCTACTGACATCAGGCTCATCGACCTATAATTTCCTGGGTTATTTTTGAAGCCTTTTGTAATCAATGGAACAGCATGAGCTACCTCAATCCTCCAGCACCTTAGCTGTGGTTAAGCACAATTTCTGCACTAGCCTCCTTCAAGGTCCGAGGGAATACCTTGTCAACCCTGTTCAACCTTGTTTTCAAAAAACTCTGCCTTATAAACACGCAGTTCACAAAAGTGCTGGAGAAAGTCTGCAGATCACACAAAAGGTCAAATGTCAAAAAAAAACCTGAATGAAAAAGTGAATGAAGGAAAGGGAACATAGGCCAACAGGTAAGAGGTCATCGGTGGATACAGGTGGGAGGGAAAGAAGGAGTGAAGTGATTGGAGAGACAGCAGAGGGCTGAGAAGGGTAGCTCTCTGATAGGAGAAGGAAGGGAAGAGGTGGGAGCTGGAGGAAGCAAGACTGAGGGGTAGGGAAGGACAGAGACTGAGAGAATGGGTCAACAGAAATTGGGGGTTGATTTTTGTTTTGAAAATTTTATTTAAAAGTTTTCCAATCATGTAATAGTATCCAAATTACTAATCTCAAGTCTATTACATAACGATATAAACCCCAACCCCATCCCCCACTAAACTAACACCAAAAGAGGACAAAAAAAGAGAGAAAGAAATTAAATATGTAAGAAAACATAAAAGTAAGAAACTACAATAGAAACCTGGTTTCTGGAAGTTCCCCCTCACCACACGGAATTCATCGTTTTCAACTTTTAATACTTGGAAAGAGGTTAACGAAGTTTGAGGATTAAAGAAAAGGTCAATAATTTAATTCCCTCAATTCTTAAATACGGGCTCCAAATTTTCAAAAATGCATCATACTTAGTTTTCAAATGATGAGCGACCTTCTCCAAAGGGACACAACAATGATTTCTGCATTCCGACGTTCCAAACCCGAATGAATATCTGATTTCCATGTCACTGATCTTCATTTTCTTGCTACTGCTAAGGCAATCTTTGAAAATTGTTTTTGATATGTAGATGATTTCAATTTCAGTCTTATCCCTTCAATATTACCTAATAAGAATAACATTGGAGTCTGTGGAAATTTTTAACCCATTCGAGATAAACCACCAAATTTGACCAAAAAGGTCTCTTTAGACTAAGAAAAATGTGAAGTATCTACCTCCTGACCACTTGATCAGATAAATCTGACCAATTTATTTAGCTTTTGTGGAGTAAGATATAGTTGATGTAGGAGATTATACTGAACTATATAATCTATATAGATATAATCTATATCTAACATTTTTAGTATTAGTCAGACTATCCCGAACACAACACTGACCAATTTGTTTCATCAATATTAACATTCAAATCTGTCTCCCAACATTGTCTAGACTTTTGAATCCCTTGTTTAATAATTCCCTTCTGCAATAAAGTATACATAGCTGAAATAAATTTAATATATCTACTACGTATTAATATTTCTACATCACTGTAGCGGCGGCTACTCTGCTCCTGCAATAACACACAACCAGACGGGTTGAGCTCAGTGAGCAGACTAGTTTATTGCAGGCTGTTGGGCTGCACTTATACTCCCAGTCTGGACCTGGCTGAGAACCGCGCTGGAGGGCACTGACGTCACCCGGGCATCACGTGGTCCCCAATCGGGGTTTATGAGCCACAAGCTGGAAGGAAGGGAAACCCCCGATGGCACCATTTTGGTTGGCTGCCCCGCCACGTGGCTTACAAGCTTGCCTTGTGGTGAGTCGCCACACAGCCCCCCACAGAACCGGCGCCAATGTCCTTTTTTGCTGGGTGGCCTCGCTTCTTGAGCTGGGCAATGACCATGGGCTCGGTGGGATCGAGGTGCGCTGGCTTCAGCCTGTTCGTGGTAAACAGCTCATGCCTGCCACCCAAGTCCAGCGTGAACATCGAGCCAGAATGCTGTATAACCCTGTACAGCTCGTACGGCACCTTGTACGGTTGCTGCAGAGGTGTCGCGGTTGGGCCTCGCTGAACGAAAATGAACTCCGCAGAAAGCAGGTCACCAGGAACGTGAGTCGGGCGGGTGCCATGCCTGGGCGGCGGTGGGGGTTCGAAAGAGTCCAAGCGTGCCCTGAGGTGAGGAAGTAGTTTATGTGGCGACTGCTGGGGAATGTGAGGTGCGTTGACGAGCTCATCAGGTAGTTCCAGCGGTGCACCATAGACCAGCTCAGCTGATGATGCCTGCAGATCTTCCTTGGGAGTGGAGTGGATGCCCAGGAGCATCCAAGGTAGTTCGTCCGTCCAGTCGGGACTGGTCAGGTGGGCCATGAGTGCCGACTTAAGGTGGCAGTGCAGACATTTGACCAGTCCATTGACCTGCGGGTGGTAGGCCGTGGTGCGATGTAGCTGGATCCCCAACCTGTTGGCGAGCTGTGCCCAGACCGTGGATGTGAACTGGGCACTCCGATCACTGGTGAGGTGAGCCGGGACGCTGGACCGGGCGACCCAACAATGCAACAGGGCTCAGGAGCAGGAGTCAGTGGAGGCGTATGGCATCGGGATCACCTCGGGCCAGCAAGTGGTGCGGTCCACCACCTTAAAGAGGTAACGGTTGCCCCAGGAAACAGGTAAGGGCCCAACGATGTCCACGTGAATGTGGCTGAACTGTTCCCGGACGTGCTTGAACTCCTGTACGGGTGCTCTGGTGTGCCTGTGCACCTTGGACTTCTGGCAATGGGTGCATGTTCTGGCCCAGCCTGTGATCTGCTTCCGCAGCCCATGCCATACGAACCGTTCTGCCACCATCCGGACCACAGACCTGATTGAAGGATGTGAAAGGTTGTGGATGTGATGGAAGACCTGCCTGTGCCACTGCTGCGGAACCACTGGCCACAAGGTGCCCAAGGAGATATCGCGCAGGCTGGTGATGTTATGGCCCAGGAACTGCATGGACTCTTACCCAAAGTGCCACTTGGCTGGGTTGATGGTTAGGCCGAAGTCGGCTATCAGGGAGAAATGGGCATGTAGGTGGGCCTTGTGTTGCGCCCAGTCCTTGCTGGCAACAAGGATGTCATCCAAATAAATAAAGAAGAAATCCAAGTCCCTGCCCACCGAGTCCATGAGGCACTGGAAGGTCTGAGCGGTGTTCTTGAGCCCGAACGGCATGCGCAGGAATTTGAACAGGCCAAAGGGGGTGATGATGGCTGTCTTGGGTATGTCCTCAGGGTGTACCAGGTCAACTTTGGAGAAGACCCTCGCGCCATGCAGGTTGGCCGTAAAGTCCTGGATGTGAGGGATGTGGTAACAGTCAGGCACGGTTGCCTCATTGAGCCGTCAATAATCTCCGCAGGGACGCCAATCGCCGGAGGCTTTCGGGACCAGGTGGAGCAGCAAGGCCCACAGGCTGTCGGACCGCCGAATGATCCCCAGCTCCAACAGGTGCGAAAACTCCTCCTTCGCTACCTGGAGCTCATCAGGCGGGAGCCGGCATGCCTTGGCATGAACCGGCAGGCCCTGGGTGGGGATGTGGTGGAACACCGCATGGCGTGGCGAGGCAGCGGAGAATTGTGGTTTGAGGAGTGTTGGGAACTTGTCCAGGATTTGCTGGAACTCGTCTCTGGGCATGCTGATCGTAGCCATCTACGGTTGCTCTGAGCAGGAGACGTCGAGGTGAATGGCCTGGAAGTTACGGGCGTCGACCAGGCGCCTACCTCGAATGTCCACCAGAAGCCCATGTGCGAGGAGGAAGTCTGCAGCCAGGATGGCAGTCGGGAGGGACGAGACGGTGAACCTCCACGCGAAATTCTGTTGGCCGATCTGCAAGTGGATTGTCTGGATTGCTGTTGCATTTGCCGCACGGAGGAGAGGTCCACGAGGTCTGTTCCTGGATTCAATGGCCGTGGCCAATATGACGCTGATCTGGGCTCCAGTGTCAACGAGGAACCGCCAGCCTGCAGATAGAGAAGGCTGTGTCCTTGGCCAGCCGCCGCAGCCATTAACAGCAGCCAGCCTGGTCGTTTCCCTGGAATGAGCAGGGCTGATGACACTTCCGAGTCTTGGCTCCCCAGCACTGGTGGTAGAAGCAGAGGTCTGAAGTGGATGCTGTGGCCTTAGTTACGCTCTTGGGGGCCCCTGCAGGGGCTGGGTACTCTACTGCAGCACTAGGGATGGGCTTGGCGTGGTCATGCCCGTGCCTCGTGACCTGCTGGACCACTCAGCCTTCCGAGAATCGTGCGAGCCATAGCTCTTGGGCCTTCTGGGTGATCTTCCTCGGGTCAGTGAAGCTCTCCTGAACCAGAAGCAGGTGAATGTCTCCGGGCATATGTTCGAGGAAGATGCGCTCGAAAAGTGGGCAGCTTGTGTGCTCACCCATGAGCGCAAGCATCTCGTCCATCACTTCCATCGGGGACCTGTCCCCCAAGGCATCGAGGTGCAGCACCCGAGCAGCACACTGGTGTCTGAATAGTCCGAGGGACCCGGTAAGCACTCGCTTGATGGTCTCGTACTTGTCCTCGGTGGGTGGGTGCTGAACAAGGTGCAGCACGCGTCTGGTGGTGGCCTGGTTCAGGGCAGTGACCACATGGTAGAATTTAGTCATGTCAGACGAAATCTGGCGTAGGTAAAACTGGACCTCCACGTGGCCGAACCAGGTCTCTGGCTCCTGAACCCAGAATTCAGGCAGTTTCACGGCTATAGCACTGATCCCAGGCTCGCTCATGATGGGCTCAAAGATGTTTGAACCAGTTGGGATCAACAATTGTAGCAGCAGCTACTCTGCTCCTGCAATAACACATGCAATCAGATGGGTTGAGCTCAGTGAGCAGACTAGTTTATTGCAGGCTGCTGGGCAGCACTTACACTTCCAGCCCAGACCTGGCTGAGAACCGCGCTGGAGGACGCTGATGTCACCCGGGCGTCACGTGGTCCCCAAGCGTGCGTTTCTGAGCCCCAAGTTGGAAGAAAGGGAAACCCCCAATGGCATCATTTTGGCCGGCTGCCCCGTGTAAGGTAAAAACATCATGAGATGGGACCGGAGGAGGAGTCACGTGATGGAGTAGTGGCCGGACGGTGAACTCCAGCCCTCTCCAGAAAAGTCGGGAAAAACAAGAGAAAATACAAAGGCACAGAAATACAAGTTAAAGAAAAGTGAGTATAAAGGTGGAAAGAAGATGGAGACAAAAGAAGAAAAATCAAAATCAACGGTAAGAAGAGAGGAAGAGAAGACAACGGAGGAAAAAGGTGAAGGCCTTACCTGTCCGAAGAGGCCCGCTGTGGAGAGAGGAGCCCACTACCTCAGGTCGATAGAAAAAGAACTACAACAATGGCTCACAGAGCCGAGTAAAAGTGCGCAACCGCGCATGCGCGAGGAGTCGCGCATGCGCGATGCGCATGAAAAAAAACACACCGACGGGAGGGGGGACCAGCAGGGGAGTCGATCTCCACAGCCGGCAACGACAGCTGCAGAACACCTGCAGCAAGAAGAGACCACAGAAGACAATGGAAACAAGAAAGAAGAGAAGGAAAGGGCAACAAAGAAACAACAGATGGCCAACCCAGAGGAAGAAGAAGAGGAAGAATACAGTGAAATAGATAAAGGGAAAGGCAAGGTAAAGGATATACTTGCTCTTGTTAGAGGATACATGGAGTCATTTAAAGAATGGCAAACACAGGAATTCAATGATTTAAGAAGAAGAATAAACAACACAGAAGAGAAAGTGAATAAAATAGATATGACCTTAACAGAAATGGGGAAAAAAATGGACAAGATGGAAGAACGGGCAGTAGCAGCAGAAATGGAGGTAGAAGACTTAAAAAAGAAATTGGAGGAATCTAATAAAAAAACTAAAGAGACACAAGAACTACTAGCTCAAAAAATAGATATAATGGAAAATTATAACAGAAGAAATAACATAAAGATAGTGGGCCTTAAGGAAGATGAAGAAGGCAAGAATATGAGGGAGTTTATAAAAGAGTGGATCCCTAAGACCCTAGGATGTCCAGAACTACAGCAAGAAATGGAAATAGAAAGGGCACATAGAGTATTGGCCTCTAAACCACAACCACAACAAAAACCAAGATCTATTGTAGTAAAATTCCTAAGATATACTACAAGAGAAAAGGTACTGGAGAAGACAATGGAAAAAGTAAGAGAGGGCAACAAACCACTGGAGTATAAAGGGCAAAAAATCTTCATTTATCCAGATATAAGTTTTGAACTCCTAAAGAAGAGAAAAGAGTTCAATACAGCAAAGGCGATTTTATGGAAGAAAGGGTATAAATTTACACTGAAGCATCCAGCGGTATTGAAAATATTTATTCCAGGACAACAAAACAGACTATTCTCGGATCCAGAAGAAGCACGAAAATTTGCAGAACAATTACAAAAATAGACTGAGGGATGAAGACGGGTAATGAGAGTAAAAATGATCACGATTGATATGTATGTGGGTAAAGACAAAAATAGACTGAGGGATGAAGATGGGTAATGAGGGTAATAATTACCACGATTGATATGTATGCGGGTAAAGAGGTATAAGAGTGAATAGAGACAATGGGCATACGTGAAATTATCTGTAATTAGAGGAAAACATAGATAGTATAGACAAGAATTAATAAGGGAAGGTAATGGAATAGAGAGAATAAGGAGGGAATTAAAAGAGTGACCTTTGTGACATATGAAAAGTGAAATCTTTTCTGGGGGGGCTAGGGGGGGGGAAAAGAGCGGTCACTGCAAAATCAGTTGACGCTTGCGAGTGGATTCGCAAATCCAAATGGAGAGGGGAGATGTGGTTGTCCGACAAGGGATAAAGGACAACTCAGGAGGGGAAGGGGAGATTGGGGATAAAGAAGATAGAAATAGGAGAATAAGGAAAATGTTGGATGTTGTAGGAATGTTGTCTGGTAAAGAGTTGAAAATAAGAAAACAGAAATGGAAAAGGAGGAAAGGTAATGATGGAAAAACGGAAAGAGAAGATAAACAAAATATAAAAGGGCTACGCTGAACTATATGACTTTAAATATTAATGGAATACATAACCAAATTAAAAGGAAGAAACTACTAAATTTACTGAAAAAGGAAAAAATAGATATAGCATTTGTCCAAGAAACACACTTAACTGAATTGGAGCACAAGAAATTAAAGAGAGATTGGGTAGGACATGTAACAGCAGCATCGTATAATTCAAAAGCAAGAGGAGTGGCTATATTAATTAGCAAAAATGTGCCATTTAAAATAGAAGAGGAAATAATAGATCCAGCAGGGAGATATGTTATGATAAAATGTCAGATATATTCGGAGCTTTGGAATCTACTTAATATATATTCACCTAACGAAGAAGATCAAAAGTTTATGCAAGATATCTTTTTGAAGGTAGCTTATACGCAAGGGAACATACTAATAGGAGGGGATTTCAATCTGAATTTGGATCCAAATATGGATAAAACGGGGAAAAAAATTAACAGGAAGAACAAAGTAACCAGATTTATAATTAAGTCAATGCAAGAGATGAAACTTGTGGACATATGGAGGAAACAAAACCCAAAAGAAAAGGAATACTCATACTACTCGACTAGACATAAAACATACTCAAGAATAGACCTATTTTTGTTATCAGCTAGTATGCAGGATAGAGTAAGAAAAACAGAATATAAAGCGAGAATGCTATCGGACCATTCACCCTTAATACTGACAGTAAAGCTAGAGGACATCCCTCCAAGAATGTATAGATGGAGATTAAACCCCATGCTACTTAAAAGACAGGATTTTAGAGAATTTATTGAAAAACAATTAAAAATGTACTTTGAAGTAAATACGGAATCAGTGGAAGATAAGTTTATACTATGGGACGCAATGAAAGCATTCATTAGAGGACAAATAATAAGTTATGCAACCAAGATGAAGAAGGACTATAATCAGGAAACAGAGCAGTTGGAAAGGGAAATAGTAAACATAGAAAAAAAATTAGCAATAAAGGAAGATACAACCAAAAGAAGAGAATTGGCGGATAAAAAAACAAAATATGAAACATTACAAACATATAAGGTGGAGAAGAATATAATGAAGACAAAACAGAAATATTATGAACTAGGTGAAAAAACACACAAAATCTTAGCATGGCAGCTTAAGACAGAGCAAACTAAGAAAATGGTATTGGCAACAAGGAAAAAAGACAAACAAATTACATATAATCCAAAAGAAATTAAGGAAAACTTCAGAGAATTCTATGAACAATTATACCGAACTGAAAACGAAGGGAAAGAAGGGAAAATAGATGAATTTTTGACTAAAATTGAACTACCAAAACTACAAATAGAGGAACAAAATAAATTAACAGAACCATTTGGAACAGTAGAAATACAAGAGATAATAAAAAATTACCAAATAATAAGACACCAGGAGAGGATGGACTCCCAATAGAATTCTACAAAACATTTAAAGATCTATTAATACCGCCCCTCCTGGATGTAATTAACCAGATTGATGAGACACAAAACTTACCAGATTCATGTAAAACAGCAATAATTACAGTGATACTAAAACAAGGGAAAGATCCACTCTCACCAGCGTCATATAGACCAATATCTCTGCTAAACACAGATTATAAGATAATAGCTAAACTATTAGCAAACAGATTAGCAGAACAGGTACCGAAAATGGTAAATTTAGACCAAACTGGATTTATCAAAAAAAGACGCACAACAGACAATATTTGTAAATTTATTAACTTAATTCATGCAGTAGAAGGAAATAAAGCACCTGCAGTAGCAGTTGCTTTAGACGCAGAGAAGGCCTTCGACAGAGTACAATGGAATTACTTGTTCAAAGTATTGCAAAAATTCAGTTTACCGGAGAAGTATATTAATTGGATTAAAGCATTATATAAGGGACCGTTAGCGAAAGTGACAGTAAATGGACATGTATCAAAGCAATTTAACTTAAGCAGGTCAACGCGGCAGGGATGCCCACTATCACCATTTTTGTTTGCGCTAGCTATAGAACCACTAGCAGAATCGATAAGAATAGATAATAATATAAAAGGAATAAAAATAAAAGACAGGGAATATAAAATCAGTCTATTTGCGGATGATGTGATAGTGTACTTAACAGAACCAGAACTATCAATAAAAGAACTATATAAGAAATTGAAGGAATATGGAGAAGTGTCGGGATACAAGATAAACGTAAATAAAAGTGAAGCAATGCCTATGAATAACGCGGATTTCTCAAAATTTAAGAAGGAATCCCCATTCAGATGGCAAATGCAGGCAATAAGATACCTAGGTGTACAAATAAACAAAAATCTAGGCCAATTATATAAACTCAATTACAATCCACTAATGAAAAAATTACAGGACGATTTAGAGCATTGGAAAGAGCTACCACTAACACTGATAGGAAGGATAAACTGTATTAAAATGAACATTTTTCCAAGGATACTATACTTATTTCAGGCATTGCCAATACAACTGACAGAAAAATTCTTCAAAGAGTTAAAGAAAATAATAAGGAAATTTTTATGGAGAGGGGGGAAACCGAGGATAGCACTAGATAAATTAACAGAATGGTATAAACAAGGAGGCTTACAATTGCCAAACTTCAAAAATTATTATAGAGCCGCACAATTAAGGTACCTATCAGATTTTTATCAAACAAGGGAAAAACCAGACTGGACGAGATTAGAATTAGATAAAATAGGGGAAAAGATACCTGAACACATATTATATAAATGGGACGAAAAATTGGTACAACATAGAACTTCTCCAGTATTACACCATCTCCTCAATATATGGAAGAAGATTCATGTAGAAAGAAATAAAACAAATTATCAATTACCAAAACTAATATTGACGCAAAATAAGCTACTCCCTTTTACAATAGACAACCTTTCCTTTAGAAAATGGGAAAAAAAAGGGATTAAAAGAATAGAAAATTGTTTTTCAGGAAGTAGATTCTTATCCTTTGAACAAATGAGAGATAAGTACAATATAACTGGAGATACAGCGCTGGCATATTACCAACTGAGATCCTACTTGAAAGATAAACTAGGAAGCAATTTGAGTTTACCAGAGGGAAGTAACCTTGAATATGTGATTACAGATACAATGTTAATCAAAAGATTTATAACAAATATGTATATTAAACTGCAAGAAAAGGAGAATGAGGAAACAAATGGTAAAACTAAACAAAAATGGGAACAAGATTTAAATATAAAGATAAAAAAGGAAACATGGGAGAAATTATGTTCTGGAACGAAGAGAAATACAATAAATACGAGGCGGCATATGATACAATATAATTGGTTACACAGACTATACATTACACCGCAAAAGTTAAATAAATGGGACCCAACAGTATCTGATAGATGTTTTCCATGTAAAAAAGAAAGGGGAACAACAATTCATGCAATCTGGACATGTGAGAGAGTAGAAAAATTTTGGGATGATCTCAATCAGATATTAAATAAAATAACAGAAAACAATATACCAAAGAATCCAGAGATCTTTCTCCTAAGTAACATAAAAAATAAAGAATTTGGAATTGACTTGGAAGATGCACAAAAAAGATTTGTTAAGATAGCCCTAGCCGTAGCAAAAAAATGTATTATGTCAACCTGGAAATTGGAAGATAATTTGAAAATACAACAATGGTATATAGAAATGAATAAATGTATTCCATTAGAAAAAATAACATATAGTTTAAGAAATAATATTGAAATATTCGAACAAGTATGGGAGCCTTACATTAAATACAATAGCGAAAACCTACCGGGGACAAACATTACCTAAGTTGATGGAAGGAGAAGGAAAGAAAAGAATGGACTCTGTAGAATTTCTGGTGTATTTTTGTTGAATGACAACATTGTCTGACTGGCTTAATGCAACCTAGATTGTATACCTAAAATGGATGAGAGGGGGTGGGGTGGGGGGGTGGCTTGGGAGGAGGGAGGGGGGGGGGAGAAAAAGTCACTGTAAATGTGTGGAAAAGAAAAAGTGTATATCATGGCTATTGTGATTTATGGTGTGAAAAATAAAAAATTAAAAAAAAAAAAAAAAAAATGGGACCAGAGAAGGACCTTGTACGCTCAAGTTAAGTTTGGCACTAACAAGCTGATGAGCAGCAGACTAACAGTGAAGGGTAGCAACAGCTTATTCATTGTACAGTGTAATGGTATGATAATTTACTAAGTGTGTGTCCTGAGGTATAAAAAAACACCACTTGCTGATATCAGGAGAATGCGCCTTCTCCAACTAACACTGTTAGTTGCAAGTGTTACAATCCAGTAATAAAGAACCTTGATTTCGACTCAGTCTGGTGTCTGACTCACTCATTCTCGAACAAAGCAGACCTAACAATTTGGTGACCCCGACGTGATGGGTGAGTGGACACTAGACGACAGTTTCTGTTTTTCTTGACAATCATCTCAGCCGGCTGACAAAAAGGTCCAGAGAAGCCTGTTTTAACAAAATTCTCTCTCTTAAAATCTTTATGATTGTCAGTAAGAACTGGAGATCGGACAAATTGGACGATCATAATTGAAGGTCGTCACCTGCCAGGATTGTAACACGCAAGTGTTTACAGACAAAACTATAAAAGTCCTTAAGGTGTTTTAGTGACATTTGATAAGTGCTTCGCCGACAAACTACTAGAGTTTAAAAAGTCTTTATTGTGACGTTGCAAAGTCAAATAGAGTGCGAAGGTGGTCTAAGAACAATTGGGGACCTGAGTTTTCTGCCCTAAACTGGTTAAGAGGAGAAATCTCCCACGTGAAGGTTGGGCTTTGAAAGAAAACGAAGGTTCAGGCTTATTGGTCTCAATTGTATAAGACTCACTTATAAATGTCCGGTAGGTATGATAATGTCTGTACACTTGAAAACTTAAGAATTTATTTCCCAAATTCGCCGTGGTGGAATACCACAGCGGACATTAGAGACCTTGAGACGACAAAAAGAGTACTCAGAGATGCCTGCCTGGTGAACAACGACGACGACCAAAGACTGCAAAAGCTGTGTCCGGATCAGGTAGGAGATATCAATGAAAAAGTTGACAGAATCTTAAGAGACACACGGTTTATGAAGGTATTCCCAGCATCACCAAGGGGATAAAGTTACGTAAATTCATAGATTGGTACAGGGAAACTGGACAAAAATATAGCCCAAAAACTTGGTTTCCTAGTTGTAACCTAACTTTCAGACCTCTTTGGGAAAACAGAGTGGAAGACGAACAATCAGAGTATACAGGACAGTCTGAGGTCCACCGGAGGACCAGACTTGGAGACTGTTTCACTAAAAAACTTTTGTCATCCGGCCTGCAAGGAGACATTTTTAAAGGCGATTTTTGTTAACATAGATCCTCTAAACGGACAAGAACCTAAATTAAGAGAGGCATTAGGAAGTGACCCTGCAGCAATGGCTGCACAGTTGCCTGCTAAGACCTTTGACCAAGTTATTAGGGAAATTAATCAGGAATTAGAGAAGCGAAATACCAGTAAAGAGGCATTGGAGAAACAAAGAATTCTCCGAAAATGTGTAGATCGCTGGAGGAAGATGGGGTGGTTACCCGGGAGCGCCGAGATGTTCCTGACAGGTGAGGGAAACAAAATTCTAAAGCGTAGGGTCTTAGATAAGCTGGAAGAAACAAAACACAGAAGGGAAAGGAAAAGTACCTGTTTCCGGTTTCCAGCCACGAAATGTCCGGGTTTGCTCTCTCCCTCCCTCCTTTCTCTCCCCCTCTCTCTTCTCCCCCCCCCTCCTCTCTCACCCACTCCCCCTCCCAATCCCAATCTGTGGCGGTGCTGCCCTGAAATCCCCAGGTGGGGCAGGGCAGAGAAATACAATTTGGTTTTAATTTTGTGCCCACAATTCCAGCTCCGCATCAAATGGGATCCTGTTTTATCATCTCTCCCTCCCTCTTTCCCGCACCCCCACCATTGTGGGATCAGGGCAGACGTTGTGGGCTGACGTGTAGCTCACTCGAGGTGGGAGGGAAGGAAGGAGTGGTGGTTCCCAGTGGTGGGAGACCCAATCTGATCCAGACCAGTGATCACAGGATGAGAACCTTTTAAAGGTGTAACCATGAAACGGAAGTGTTAATCTGAAGACTTTTCTCCCAGTGGGGCCAGTGCAAGGCATTTTCTCTCTCTATCTCTTGTGCTCTGTGTATCTGCCTGTCTATCTTTTTCTCTCGCTATGCTCTCTCTCTCTCTCTCTCTCTCGCTCTCTCTCACAGTCTCTCGATGTATGTGATGTTATGTATGTTCTCTGACAATAAATCTCTCCGACATGATCTGGTTTTACGGAGACTTGTCAGGGCAGTCATGCTTCCCCGGGCTCTAAGCTTAATTAAGGTGGCAGGCCATTCCCTATAAAACACAAAGGGAAAGGAAACACGGCAGCTGACAGAGCAGCCAAACAGGTTACCGGATATCAAGAACCTATACAGGGGATGATTCTGAGGTCCCATGGCAAAAAAGAGGAATTAGAGAGAAGAGAAAATAGTAGCAAGTTAAGTGACCAAAAAGAGGAGGAGGGAGAGGGACCCCCACCAAATATTGAACACCTGATAGAAATACAGGAAAAAGCTAGCCCAAGTGAGAAAGAGGAATGGATGAAACGCAGTGCTACACGACAGGAGATCATCTATGACAATCGGACAGTGCATGTCTGGTGCTCCCCGATAGGTACGATAGTTGCCCCCCGCCAATTACTTCCGCTATTATTTGAAGAAGCACATGGGCCGACTCACATTAGCGCCACCAAAACTTATAATACGCTTAAACAACATTGGTGGAATCCCCACTTATGCGAGCACATTGACAATTTTAGAGCTGAATGTACTATCTGCAATGGGCATAACCAAAGGATCACCTTACCCCACCCGCTTTTACGATTTCCAGTACCGACAGCCCCATGGAAAGAGATCTATATTGACTATACAGATATGGGTACTGACCTTAGGACAAAGGAAGGATACCGATATCTGTTAGTGGCGGTAGATAGGTTCTCACGGTGGGTGGAGGCTGTCCCAATGAAGAGGGAGGATGCGGATAGTGTAATAGGCTGGCTGACGCGAGAGTTGATACCCCGCTACGGGGTCCCCAGCAGAATATGCTCTGATAATGGGTCCCACTTTAAGAATGAGCTGATCCGACAGGTTGAAGAATACTTAGGGATCAAACACCGTTTCGGTAGTGTCTATAGGCCTGAGAGCCAGGGGCTAGTAGAAAGGGCAAACAGGACGATAAAATCCAAATTAGGAAAGGTTTTGGGTGGGACCAGGTTGAATTGGGTCAAGGCATTGCCATTAGTACTGATGTCTATGCGACAAGAGAAGGCCAAAGATACCTTCCTGTCACCACACAAGATTCTAACGGGTCGACCCATGCCCGGTCCAAAGACTGATCCAGCCTGGGTAAAGATTTGGGAAGAAAGGGAAGTGGAACTGGACCATTATATGCAGATGCTGGGTAATATGGTTGCTTTAGTTTCACAACAGGTGGCGAATGCAAATAAGGAGAACCCAGACACTGAAGGAGTTCCAGTGAAGGAGGGAGACCTGGTGTATATCCGTAAACCTGGGAAGGTACATTGGACTGAAATTAGATGGATTGGACCATACACTGTTACCGCCGTGACAGATAGGTTGGTAAGAATTGACAAACCAGGGGATAATAATTGGCATCATTTTGCCTTTTGCTCCAAGGCAAAACAACAAGTAGCGAGTATTGGAAAATATGATGAAACTCATGTGGACAATGCCAAGGGCCCTATGGGCATTCCTGCTGATGGGTTGCCAAACAAGCCAACAGAGTAGTTCGGATCCATGCGGGGCCAAAGTTATTCTGAAGATAGATAAAGACAAGGATAGCACCTTCCAGTTCGATCTATGCTGCACTTCTATCTCTAATAACACAGGGCCAGATGGGTCACTCACTAAGGGGCTGACAAAACTTAAGGCATTGGTGAAGGAATTAAAAGCCCAATCTTGAGTCTCTAACCCTGTTTTGTCCTGGTTACATGGAGTGTTTGGGAAATGGGGCACAATGTTGGGACAACTTTTCCTAGGATTGTTCATTTCTGTATCCATTTTTATCACTTGTGGCTGTTGTATTCTATGCATTCGAACGTTGGTCACAAGGACCATTGAGAGAGCCTTTGCCAACCGCGATGAGCTGCCTCCAAAATATCAAGCTCTACAAGCTACGGAGCGGGACTATCTCACGTCACAGGAGGCGTCAAAAATTACTGAGATCGATCCGGAGTCTGATGGAGAATGTGACGAGGAGGAGGGATTATAAAATAGATTGTAGAACAAATATTATAAAATAGATTGTAGCACAAATGTTAACTTTTATCTTAACTAATTACTAATGCTTAGAAGGGATAGCTAGTTATTTGCTTGGGGGAAAACGGGGAGAAAACTTGTAAACGGGCAATGGGATCGGGGAAACGGATGGGGGGTATACGCTAAAGAGGGTTGGGGGGAGCCCTCGCCCACCAGTCGAAAAACCCCGTGAACAGAGCCACATCACGACATTTTGGTAATAACATTGTTGGACCCAGTTTATCTCTTAAATAAGCCCATAATTGATCATTACAATAAAGGGTATTATTTTGTATCCTATATTTAGTTTTAATTGGTCAATTGTCATTAAGTTTCTTCCTACATAGCAATCTTCTGCCTATCTAATTCTTTTCCAAAGCCAGAAATTAAGAAATTGGTTATCCATTGAAAATGGAATTTCGATTTTGCATCAGAGTCATTTTAGATTGGACAGCGCTCCTTGTCCCAATTTCATCATTTACTTTATTCCAAATATTAATCAAATGCTTCAACAAAGGTTCTTCCTTCTCCCTAGATAATAACTTTGCTTCCCATTTATATATAAAATCTGCAAGTTTCCTCCCCTATTTTGTCTGTTTATATTTTAATCCATACTGGCTTTTCTTCTTCATCAAAGGAAGTTTAAAAATCTCCATTGAGCTGCTTTATAGTCATTTTTAAAATTTAGTAGTTTCAAAACTCCTAACTCAAATTTCCAAGTCAATTTATATAAAGAGACTCTCAAACAGCGAGAGGAGACAACCATCTTCCTGGACAGGCTGCGTGAAAAGGTCGGTAACCTGGCTCCAATCCCACCTTCAGATACGGACAAGCCAAGTCCAACATCCTCAAAGAACTCAAGGACTGTGAGAGCGTGTTTGTACACAGAGGACCCCACTGTTCACCCCTGCAGAACCTATTCAACTCTCTCTTATCCTTCCAAAGAATTTTTCTAATATGTTTATTTAGATGTTGAAAAAACTTTTGTGGTTTCATTATTGGCAATGTTTGAAATAAATATTGTAACCAAGTAAATATATTCATTTTAACACAATTAACCCTACCCAATCATGTGATTGGCAACATCCTCCATTTATTCAAATCTTCACCGTTTCTTAAGTAAGGGTACATAATTAGAGAATGTATACAAATTGAATTTAGTGTAGCCAACTGCAACAACACACACATACACACAGTGTGGCAGGTTAAGGTCACTCACTTTATTTGGGCTGGAAAGGCTGCTTTTATACTGTTCAAGTTTCTGTCGTTTTTTGCTGATTGACTGAGTCAACCAGATGAATAAAAATAGCGGGGGGTTGGGGCGAACGTCCATGCATATGAATGCCCTTCTTCCCCAGCCTGTTTCTGCTGAGTTAGTTGGGCAGCTTTACCAACGCCATTTTAGGGCTGTTGGTCTGATGCTGCCCCAGCTTCTACCCCTGCTGGTTCATTGTCCTGGGAGTTTCTTTAGTGATCTCTGTCCCCATCTCCGCAATTGCGGGCTGCCACATGACCCCCCCCCCCCCCCCCAGAACTGGCGTTGCAGTCTATAGTGTCCGTAAGTATATTCCCCAAAATCTTTTGTGGTCTGCCTCTGCGTCGAGGTGTTGGTGTCCCCATGGGTTCTGCTGGGTCCGTGAGGGCAGGCTTGAGTCTATCTGTAGTGAAGACCTTTGGTTTGCCACCGATGTCCAGCTCGAAGGTGGCTCAGTGGTTCCGGATTACTTGAAAAGGACCTTCGTATGGCTTCTGCAGGGGTGAACGGTGGGGTCCTCTGTGTACAAACACGCTCTCACAGTCCTTGAGTTCTTTGGGGATGTGGACTTGGCTTGTCTGTATCTGAAGGTGGGATCGGTTACGGACCTTTTCGTGCAGCCTGTCCAGGAAGATGGTTGTCTCCTCCTGCTGTCCTCTGGCCTGTGGGACGAAATCCCCGGGAACCATGAGTGGGGCTCCAGAGAGTTCAGCAGAGGATGCGTGGCGATCTTCTTTCGGCGCTGTTCGGATGCCCAGTAGAGCCCATGGTAGCTCATCCACCCAGTTGGGGCTCTTGAGTCTGGTCATGAGGGCGGTTTTGAGGTGCCTGTGGAAATGCTCCCCATGCCGTCGTATGGTGCAGCTGAGGACCCCACAGGTTGGCAACATCAGTCCACAAACTGGAGGTGAACCATGTACCTCAGTCGGAAGTAATGTGCTGTGGCAGTCCGACTCTTGCAATCCAGGACGAGAGGACCTGGATGGCACAGGACCTGGTGGATGATTGCTTCTGGCCACCAGGTGAAGTGGTTCACCACTCTTAACTGGTAGCGGAAACCCTGAGAGACTGGCAAGGGTCCCACTATGTCCATGTGAATGTGGTCAAACCTGCATTCCATTGACTCGAAAGGCTGTGGGGGGGATCTTGGTGTGTCGCTGCACTTTGGCTGTTTCGCAATGCGTACACACCTTGGCCCACCCCAGGACCTGTTTCTGCAATCCATGCCACACGTACTTGCTGGCCACCAGCCAGACCGTAGTGCTGATGGATGGGTGTGCCAGCCCGTGGATGGAATAAAAAATTTGTCACCTCCATGCTGTTGGAACGATAGGTCCATGGTGGCCACGTCTCACAGGAGGGTGATAGTACCTGTGCCAACTGGAACGTCCTGAAGCCGAAGGCCTGTGACAATGGTCCTGTACTGCGGGATCTCATCATCCTGCTGCTGTGCCCAGTGCTGCCAAGTCCAGACCATTGACCAGGGAGTGGATGCTGTAGCTTGACAAAGAGTCCGTGACCACGTTGTCTTTGCCCGAGATGTGCTTGGCGTTGGCGGTGTACTCTGAGATATAAGACAAGTGTCTCTGTTGGCAGGCTGACCAGGGATCGGAGATTTTAGCCAGGGTGAAATTCAGTGGTTTGTGGTCCGTGAAAGCCCTTCCCTCAAGAAAGTACCGGAAGTGGCAGATGGCTAAGTACAGCACCAGCAGCTCTCTATCGAAAGCACTGTACTTTAGTTCAGGGGGCCGCAGATGTTTGCTGAAGAAAGCTAGTGGGTACCAACTTCCTTCTATCTGCTGCTCCAGGATTCCACCCATCGCTGTTCCTGAGGCATCGACTGTGAGGGCCATGGGTGCATCTGGTCGGAGGTGAGTCAGGAGTGCAGCTTTGGCCAAGGCTTCTTTGGTTTCCACAAACGCACGTGCGGATTCGTCGTTCCAGGTCAGGTCCTTCTCCTTGCCAGACATCAGGATGAACAGAGGGTGCATAACTTGGGCAACTGCTGGGATGAACCTGCGATAAAAGTTTATCATCCCCACGAACTCCTGCAGTCCTTTGGTTGTACTGGGCTTCAGGATGCTGCAGCTGGCCTCTACCTTGTCAGGCAGTGGTGTGGCCATTATTATCTAAATATGTCTAAATATTTTATCCCATTCACCAGCCATTTAAATTGAGAAACTTGTTGACATTGAGTGTAATCCCCTATAGTAAGAGGCATAATTTCACTTTTAGCCCAATTCACTTTATAACCCAAACCCTAACCATGTTCCTCTAATCTTAAATATAATTTACATAGTTAGCCTATTGGTTCTGTCAGATCTATCAAAACATCGTCAGCAAATAAATACATTTTATATTCTTCTCGGTTAACCTTAAATCCTTTAATATCAGGATCAGCTCGAATTATTTCTACAAGAAGTTGATTTGTTAAAATAAATAGCGCAGATGATAAAGGACATCCTTGCCTACTAGATCTAGTCAATGGAAACCATGTGAAGACCTGCCCATTTGTAACTTTAGCTTTATGGTTATTGTATTGTAGCTGTGCACTACACAAAAGAAGACTCACACACGTGGTGTGGTCAGGTCAAGATCTGAGTTTTATTAGGGCTCAGGCCCGACTTTTATACTTGCACTGTTCCTGCCATGGCCCCCCCCCTTGGCTGACATCGCATCATGCATAACAAAAGTGGGTTTCCCGTGCATGGGTACTTTCCTGTATAACAATGCCCTTCTTCCCTGCGCGCTGTCCCTGTCTGTTGGCTGCACAGCAAGGCCAGCGCTATTTTGGGGTTTCTGGACTTTAAGCTGCCCTTGCTGTTCACCTGCCGGTTCATTTGCTGGGGCCAGTGCTGTTGCGCGGGCTGCTGGTGTTTGGTAGCGCTTGCCGCCCATAGGGCTGACTGGATCGCCACAGTGGCGGATCTCCACATGACACTATATCCCCCCAGAGCTGGCGGTTTCGACCTGGTTATTGTCCTTGGTGCTTGGAGGCAAAGTCTCTGCAGCCTTCAGTGGCCTGTCTCTTTGGCATGGTGCTGGTGTCTCGACCGGACGAGTCAGGTCCAGGTGTGCCGGCTTCGGCCCGTCTGCGGTGAAGACCTTCCTCTTGCCTCTGACCTCCAACTCAAACGTGGCCCCGTTGTTGCAGATGACCCAGAACGGACCCTAGTATGGCCTCTGCAGCAGTGAATGATGTGGACCCCTGTGAATGTAAACATACTCACAATCCTGCAAGTCTTTGGGTATGTTGATCCCTGTGCCTGGAAGGTGGAATTGGGACCAGGTTGCTGACTCTTTCCCTTAGCCTGCAGAGGAACGCTGGCAAGTCGTCCTACTGTCTGCCTGGGGATGGTACAAATTCTCCCGGGACTACCAATGGAGCTCCGTAGACAAGTTTGGCCAAAGAGGTGTTGAGGTCCTCCTTGGGTGCCTTGTGGATGCCCAATAGCACCCATGGTAGCTCATCTACCCAGTTGGATCCTTGGAGTATGGTTATGAGCATGGTTTTGAGGTGCCTGTGGAAGCGCTCCACCAACCCATTGGTAGGCTGTTGTCTGGCGAGGTCAGACCACAGACTGGAGGGGAACTGGGCCCCTCTATTGGATGTGATGTGGGACAGTAACCCGAACCGTGCCACCCAGAATGAGATGAGGGCCATGGCACACAAGGTTGTGGACGTGTCTGCCAGCAGGACTGCCTCTGGCCACCTGGTGATCGACCATCATGAACAGATAGCAGAAACCCTGGGATACTGGTAAGGGTCCTATTATGTCCATGTGAATGTGGTCGAACCTTTGCTCCACAGGCTCGAAGTGCTGTGATGGAATCTTGGTATGCCGGTGTACCTTGGTTGCTTGACACTGTGTGCACACCTTCGCCCACCCGCTGACCTGTTCCTGCAATCCATGCCAAATGTATTTGCTGGCTACCAACCAGACCATGGTCTTGATGAGCACGTCTGTGGATGGAATTGTAAACCTTCCATCTCCAAGCTGCCGGGACAATAGGTCTGACCTGGCTGGTGGCCACATAGCACGGGAGGGTGGGGTTACCTGTGCCAACTTGGATATCCTGGAGCTGCAGTAGCAATATGGGAGTCCTGTATTGGGGCATCTCCTCATCACTCTGCTGCGCCTCTGCCAGGGCCACGAAATCCACTCCCCTCTATAGCACGTGGATACACGCTGGATAGTGCGTTGGCCACATGTTGTCCTTGCCAGATATCTGTGGTGCACTCTGAGATGTAAGACAGGTGTCATTGCTGGCGGGCTGACCAGGGATCCAAGATTTTAGACAAGGCGAAAGTCAGAGTCGTTCTGTGAAGGCCGTGAAAGACCTGCCCTCTAAGAAGTACCTAAAGTGGCAGATGGCTAAGTACAGCGCCAGCAGCTCTTTGTTGCAAGTGCTGTAATTCAGTTCTGGAGGCCGCAGATGTTTGCTGAAGAAAGCCAGAGGCTGGCAACTTCCTTTGATCTGCTGCTCCAGAACTCCGCCGATCACTGTTCCTGGAGCAACCACCATCAGGGCGGTTAGAGCATCTGACCTGGGATATGCCAGGAAGTGGCACCCACCAGGGCTTCCTTGGCCTTCACAAAGGCTTCGGATGACTCCTCGTCCTATATGATGTCCTTTGTCTTGCTTGCCATGTGAGCGAACAAGGGCCGCATGATCCGGGCAGCTGAGGGGATGAACTGTGATAGAAATTGATCATCCCCACAAACTCCTGTAGTCCCTTGGGCCTAGGGATTTTCCAGATGGCCTCCACTTTACTGGGAAGCAGTGTGACTCCTTCCCTGGTTATCCTGTGACCCAGGAAGTTTATGGGCTCCAATCTGAAATGCCATTTGACTGGGTTGATCATCAGGTGGAAGTCATTCAGTCAGGTGTAGAGTTTGTGGAGGTGCATCATAAGCTCCTGTTGGTTCCTGCTCGCGACCAGGATGTCGTCCAGGTAGACAAAGGTGCCATCCAGGTCTTGGCCCACTGCATCCATGAGTCACTGGAAGGTCTGTATGACATTCTTCAGCCCAAATGGCATTCAGAGGAATTCGAAGAGGCTGAATGGGGTGATGATGGTGGTCTTGGGGATATCATCGGGGTGTACCAGGATCTGATGATATTCCACGCTAGGTCCAGCAGGTTAGCTGCAAAGTCCTGGATGTGCGGCATGGGGTACCGATCCGGTGTTGTGGCTTTGTTGAGCTGGCGGTAGTTGCTCCATGGTCTTCAGACCCCAGTTGCTTTGGGCACCATGTGCAGGGGAGAAGTCCATGGGCTGTCTAACTGCTGTACGATGCAGAGCTCCTCGAGTTTCCTGAATCCCTCCTTCGCCAGCCGGAGCAAGGCATCTTGCCCTTGCGTGGAGCAGCAGACCCTGGGTCAGGTTGTGGTGCTGTACTCCATGTTGGGGCATCACTGTGGTGAATTGGGGGGGTGAGCACTGTAGGGAACTCGGCCAGGACACTGGCGTACTCGTTGTCTGATCTCTGTACTGAGTCCAGGTGTAGTGCTGGGAGCCTGGCATCATTGAGGGGGAAGGTTTGAAAAGTTTTAGCATGGACCAATCTCCTTCATTTGAGGTCCACGAGCTGGCTGTGGGCATGCAGAAAGTCTGCCCCAAGGAGCAGCTGTTGCACTGTGGCCAGCGTGAACATCCATGAGAAGAGGCTGCCTCCCAACTGCAGGAATAGGCGTGGGCTCAAGTGGAGCACTTCTTGCAGTCATAGGTCCATATTGTGCTGTTGTTGGCAACCCTCATCATGGGGCTCAAATGCCTATTCCTGGTGTCCTGACCGACTAGGGCAGGTCGCTGACCTCTGCTCCTGTGTTCACAAGGAAGCATCGTCCGGACTGCGGGGGGTCCCAAATGTACAGGAGGCTGTCTTGGTGGCCAGCCATCATGGCCATTAGTGATGGCTGGCCCCTGGTGTTTCTTTGACACATGCATGGTGGCCTGCACTGGTGGGCTCCAGCGCCCCATCTCTGGTGATAAAAAACTACAGGTTGTCTGGATCACCTCCTCTGGGGCACTGCTGTTCTCTCAGCGGGTCTGCATGGGTCTGGCTGCGAGGTTTAGTGACAAGCCCGACGTACGCCGAGCACTCTCTCTTCTGTTTCTGCAGAATGTCCACTCGTGCTGTGACTTTCCGGGGGGTACCTGAAATCTGCATCAGCCAGGAACAGTTGGATGTCCTCAGGCAGTTGCACAAGATATGCCTGCTCCAACATGATGCAGGGCTCGTGTTTGCCCAGCAAGGCCAGCATCTCGATCATGAGGGCTGACGGGGTCCTGTCCCCTAGCTCGTCCAGGTGGAGCAAACGTGCCCCTTTCTCACACAGTAAGAGCCTGGAGATCTCGATCAGCAAGTCCTTGAAGGCAGTGTACATGCCTTCCGATGGGGGGTTCCTGGATGAAGTTGGCCACCCGACCTCCTGTGTCCTGGTCTAGGATGCCCATCACATGGTAGTACCAGGTGAACTCTACTGTGATCTGCCGGATCTGGAACTGTGCCTCAGCCTGGTCAAACTACACTCATGGTCGATTTGTCCAGAAGGTTGGCAACTTGAAAGCAACCGTGTTGATTGCTGCCGACTCACTCATCATTGGGTTTAGATACCATCGTTTAGTCACCAATTGTAGCCACACGCTACTCGAAAGACACACACACACGTAGTCAGGTTAAACTCTCAGTTTTATTAGGGCTCAGGTCCAACTTTTATACTTGCACCGTTCCCGCCGTGGCCCCCCTTGGCTGACATCACATCATGGATAACAAAAGTGGGTTTCCCATGCATGGGTACGTTCCTGTATAACAATGCCCTTCTTCCCCGTGCGCTGTCCCTGTCTGTTGGTTGCGCAGCAAGGCCTGCGCCATTTTGGGCCGACGGGAAACCATCCTCTCCCGAAGACTTATTACTTTGTAATGAGCTTAATGCTTCCCCCACTTGCCTTGATGTGAAAGTTCCCTTTGCTCTTGTAAAGTTAACACCCAGTCTGTGACAAAAATCCTCCATTTTGTTATCATCTCCCTGCGATTCAGACTTATACAAATGAGAATAGAACTGTTTAAAAGCCTCATTATTTTCATGAATAATCACACCTGACTCAGTTTTAATTGCATTAATAGTTCCTGAAACTTGTTCTGTTTTCACTTGCCAACAAGTACTTTATGAGCTCTTTCACCCAACTCATAGTATCTCTGCTTAGTTCTCAGTATAGCTTTCTCGTTCTATGTTTGTAATGTGTTACATTGAAATTTCTTATTGGAGAAGTCGATATTGATGCCATCTGGTTGGAAACTGCTGAGATGAAATACAAGGTGTTGCTCCTCCAAATTATGGGTGGCCTCAATTTCACAGCACATGGTGCCACAGGCACTGTAGCAATGGTTTGTGGAATTAAAATGGTTGACCTCTGGGAGGTCCTTGCTGTTGCGGAGTACAAAGTGAAGGTGCTCCTCAAAACATTCTCCCAGTCTATATTCAACCTCTCCGATGTAGGGGAGCACCAGATGCAGTAGATGACCCCTTGCAGATTCACGAGTGAAAGGTTGCTTCACTTGGAAGAACTGTGCAGGGCCCCGAATAGGGTTGCGGAAGGAGGTGCTCAAGTGGAGCACTTCTTGCAGTCATGGGGGTAGGTTCCAATGGGGCGATTAGTAGAGAGGGATGAGAGAATCACAGAGAGAGAGTGATTCCTACAGAAAGCAGAGAAAGGAAGGTGGGTCTGGGACTACGCTGTCGCTGGCAGAAATTGTGGGGGCTGTAGGGGAATCATACCCTTGTTGCATCTTGGGATGGAGCGGGCCATAGAGGGGATGCAGGCGAGGGCTGAATTAATAGTAGAGGGGAAGAAGGACATCTCAGATGTTCTGGAAAGGAAGGCCTCATCCTGGGAGCAGATGTGTCGGAGACAGAGGACCTGAGGAAGGAATAGATTCCTTACAGTGTGGGAAGAGGTGTAATTGTGTAAATGTTACTAAGTTGATAGAAGATGTGCGTAGGTAGTCTCCCAAAATGTAGATCGAGGAAAGGGAGAGTGTTGCTGGAGATGGACCAAGCAAATTTGAGGTCGGGATGGAAGCTGGCAGCAAAGTGGATGAAATTAATGAGCTCATCGCAGGTGCACGAGGCAGCACCAAAGTGGTCGTCGATGTGGTGGAGGAAGGGTTGAGGGGCCTTGCCTGTCTAGGCTTGTAACATGGATTGCTCCACGTAGCGAACAGGCAGGTATAGCTGGGCCCAGGCGGGTACCCCTGGCTACCCCTTTAACATGGAGAAAGTGGGATGAGTCAAAGGGGAAGTTATTGAGGACAAGTTCTACCAGGGGAGGCACAGTTGTTCACTTCACGAGAATCAGTGGAGGGGGGGGAGGTCATCTCCTGTTCCCAATGCAGCCTGCTTTCTTTCGGGGACACTGGACACAGATTAGGAGATCGCTTCACTGAACACTTTCTCTCTGTCCGCTGCAACAATAAGGATCTCCCAGTCACCACCCATTTTAATTCCACACACCATTGCCACACTGACGTGTGTCCATGGCCTCATGGACTGCCAAGTTGAGGTCACCCACAAAATGGAGGAATAACATTGTATCTACCTTTTCGGCAGTCTCCAATCAGACAGCATCAACACCATCTTCTCCAACTTCCATTACCTCTCAGCCCTGTGTCTCTCTCTGCCTATCCCTCCTGTATCAGAGCTCTTCTTTTTAATCCTCTCCTCTCTCTCTCCCCATCACTTCTCAATTTCTACCCTCCCATCTGTATCTACCTGTTACCCTGTGCTCCTCTCCCCCACCCCCCCACTTCCACCACTTTTTATTGAGGCATCTGCCTGATCTTCAGTGCTCCTGAAAAAGGCCTCAGGCCGAAATGTCATCTGCCTTTAACTTCCCACAAATGCTGCATGACCTGCTGAGTTTCTCCAGCACTTGCATGCGCTGCCCTGTACACCTCAGCGTCTGCAGGGTTTCCTGGTTACTCTCGTACAAACATGCAAATGTTCACACTCAGGCATACCCTACAGCAGTAGATTGGGCCCACCGAACCAGTGCCATCCCTTCAGTCGCATGATTTCTGGGCGTCTGCCTTAACAAGGGGCAATCGTCAGCAAACAACAAATCACATGGACCCTCGTGTGGCTAAAGGTGCCCAGAAGTGGTCACAAGGAGACCATGCAGACTCCACCCAGACAGCATTGGTCACCTGAGACTCGGGAACTATAAGGTGGCGGGTGAAGGGGTTGAGCAGGGTGAGAAGGTGGCTGGCCTGTCACTCGTTACATCAATTCAAAGATAACTAGCTGGGGACTGCAGACAAGTAACCTTTGAGTGAGCATCTTCGGGGAATGGAGCATGTATTTAAAAGTGAACTGTAAAAAAATGCTTGGAATGATTTCTCTGTAGAAAAGGCACTGCTTGGATCCCAATCCCAGTTGATTATCTATTGGTCTGAGCATCCGACGAGATCAGTGTCTGTTTCACCTCGTCTGCCTCTGGCCGGTCCCTGGCATTTTCCAACAACATTTGGCGAATTAAGGCGCTCTGGTGGGAACAGACAGAAAGAGATTTTCTATCGATTTATTGGCGAAATACATAGCGCAGAACAGCCCAGTGTTGGTCCTCATCCCACCATTGTACTGACCTATGTACACTTACTCCACAACAATTTCACAGCCCGTCATCCTCCCTTTTCCTCACGCCCATGTGACTACCCAAGAGCCTTTTAAATGTCTCCATTCTACCAACCTCCCTCACCACCCCAAGCAATGCATTACAGGCACCCACAACTCAGTGTACCCCTGACGTCTCCCTTGAACTTTACTCCACTCACCCGAACAGATGTCCTCTGATATTGGTCACTATTGCCCTGGGAAAAGGGTGCTGCCTGTCCACCTGATAGAAGTGTCTCCTAATATTATATTCCTCCATGAAGCTGCCTTTCATCCTTCATCACTCCAAAGAGAAAAGCCCTAGATCACTTGACCTTGCTTCATAAGATACGATCTCCAATCCAGGCAACATCCTGGTCAATCTTCTCTGCTCCCTCTCTAAAGGCTCCGCATCTGTCCTGTAATGAAGCAACTAGAACGGGCACTATATTCCACGTGTCACCTAACCAGAATATCATAGAGCTGCAAGATCAACTCGTGGCTCTTGAACTCAATCCCCCAATTAATGACAGTCAACAAACCAAATACCTTAACCACCCTATCAACTTTTGTCGCAGCTTTGAGAGATTGATGGACTTTGTCCCAAAGATCTCAGTTCGTCCACACTGCCAAGAATCCTGCCAGCAACCATGCACTCAGCCTCAAGTTCAATTCTCTACCAGGCATCCACAACACCTGCTACCTTTGTCCAAGTCGCTTATAAAAATCACAAAGACAGGAGTCCCAGAACAGATCCATGCAGACCTCCACTGGTCACCGAACTTCAGTCAGTGTACACTCCTACTACTACCCTCTGCCTTCTGCAGGTGAGAAAGGAAAGGGTTAACAGATAGTGATAGTGTAGGTAGGTTTTGAAGCATTCTAGAAGGCGGGGATGGCAATTCAAAAGGACCAATTAGCACAACGACTAACTATAGGAATTTACTCTGACCAATCAACGAGCAGGTCTGATAAGAGGCTGTTAATCTTTTGTAGCAATGGAATTTGTAATTAGTAGCAATTGAAGAATGTATTGTGTAAACATTTCATGTGTAAATTGAATAAAGGCAAGCTGTAAAACATGAGGTCAGTCTCTGCCAACCTTTATAGAGAGAGCATCTTTGTAAGGCTTTGTGCAGATAACTCACAATTCTGCAGAATAAAGAAAGACTGACCAGACAAAAGTTTTAGTATCATCATTTTGTAGAGTCCACCAAACGAACTGGAATCCACACAGACAAGCCAATTCCAAAGCCAGGCAATCATGTTTCCACGATCCCATGCCTCCTGACTTTCTGGATCACCCCACCAGGGGAACTCTTGTCAAATGCCTTACTGATATCCATATGCACCACATCCATCGCTCTCCCTTCAATTTGTTTTATCACCACCAAGAAAAATTCAATGTGGCTCATAGTCACGACCTTCCGCTTCACAAAGCTATGTTGACTATGTTTCTCCAAATGCTCATAAATCCTGTCCTAAGAATCATCTCCAGTGGTTCACCCATCATTGACACAAGATTCACTGATCTATAATTGCCAGGATTATCCCTGTTACCTTTTGTTGAACAAAGGAACAACATTTGCCATCCTCCAATCATCTGGTATCACTTCTGTGGCCATGGAGGACACAAAGATCATCATCAACACCCGAGTATTCTCTTCTCTCGTTTACTGTAGTAATCGGCGGTATATCCCAACCAGCACTGAGGACTCCCTCGTTTCCTGTAGTAATTGGCAGTATATCCCAACCTGCTCTGAGAACTCCCTCATTTCCTGTAGTAATCGGCAGTATATCCCAACCTGCTCTGAGGACTCCCTCGTTTCCTGTAGTAATCGGCAGTATATCCCAACCTGCTCTGAGGACTCCCTCGTTTCCTGTAGTAATCGGCAGTATATCCCAACCTGCTCTAAGGACTTTCTGTATCTATCTTAAAGATTTTCAGAAGCTCTAGCACTCCTCTTTCTTCATCTCAACATTCTCTGGCACACTAGCCTGTTATAGGCTGGCCTCACATTAATCAAGGCGCCTTTCCCTGATGAACACTGAAGCAAAGAAATAAGGACCTTCCCTACTCCCTCCCCTTCAAGGAACATTTCCCCCTTTATCCCTGAGCAATCCTACCCTCACTCCTGTCATCCGACCACTCTTAACATATGTGTGCAACGCCTTAATCTATTTGCCAAGGTCTTCTTGTGTCCCCCTCTAGATCTGCTCATTCCCTTCTCAAGTTCCTTCCTGGAAACCTTACAATTCTCAAGAAACCTACGATATTTTTGCTTCCTAAATTTCTATACTTCCTTCTTCCTCTTCATCAAATGTTCCACCTCCTTTGTCAACATCTTGACTACCAAATCTACCATCCCCTCCCAGCTTCAGTAGGACAAATTTATCCAGAGTCTCGTGCTAGTGATCCCTAAATATCCTCTACATTTCTGTTGCACATTTTCCTACAAACATCTGTTCCCAATCAATGCTCCCATGTTCCTGCCTAATACAATTGCAATGAGCCTTCTCTAATTAAACACTTGCCAATTTTATCTGCTTCTATCCTTGTCCATGTCTAATTAAAAAGTCAGGGAGATATGGCCACCATCTCCAAAAAAGTCTTTGTTCATTACCCAGTATGAGATCCAATGTGGTCTCTCCTTTAGTTGGCCTGTCCATGTAGGGTGTCAGGAATCCACACAACCATACATATTTCAGCACAGAAACAGGCCCCTTCGGCCCTTCTAGTCTGTGCCAAACCATTTTTTACCTAGTCCCACTGATCTCTACACAGCCAATAGCCCTCCATATCCCTCCCATCCATGTCCATATTTTTCTTATATGTTAAAATTGAGCCTTCATCTACCACCTCAGCTGGCAGCTCATTCCACACCCCCACTACTTTCTGTGTGAAGAAGTTTCCCCTCATGTTCCCCTTAAACCTTTCCCCTTTCACTCTTACCCCATGTCCTCTGGTTTGTATCTCACCTACCCTCAGTGGAAAAAGCCTATTTACATTTACTCTGTCAATCCCCTCATAATTTTAAATACCTCTATCAAGTCTCCCCTCATTCTTCCAGGGAATAAAGTCCTAACCTCCTTAACCTTTCCCTGTTCCTGAAATCTGGGCAACATCCTAATAAATCTCTGCACTCTTTCTACCTTATTGCTATCTTTCCTGCAGATGGAATGATATGGTTGGTGTAGCAGTTAGCACAACACCTTTAGAGCGCCAGTGATTGAGACCTGAGTTCGAATCCCACGCTGTTTGTAAGAAGTTTGTATGTTCTCCTGGAATCTGCGTGGGTTTTCCTGGGGGGGGGGGGGGGGTGGGGTCTGGTTTCCTCCCACCATTTGAAATGTACCGAGGGATGTAGATCAATGGAGTGTAAATTGAGCAGCAAGGACTCGTGGGCTGAAATGGCCTGTAAGCCTAAATTTTTTTAAATTTAAATTTAAAATTTAGGTGATAATGCTCTAAATTTGGCATCACCAATGTCTAATACAACTTGACAATAACATCCCAGCTCATATACTTTGATAATGAAGGCCAAGATGCTGAAAGCTCTCTCCAACCCTATCCACCTGTGATGCCCCTTTCAGGGAATTATGTATCTGTATTCCCAGGTCCCTCTATTCTGGGGATCCTTGGAAAACGTCAAATTTTTCCCCATCCAAACCCTATGCATTAATGAGGTGCCAGTTGAGTTGAAGACACCCATGGCAACAGCATGTTACTTTCCCACCATCCCAAAATCTGCCAACTATATCTGTTCCTAAGTGGCTATTTGAGGCCCGAAACATACTCGCAAATGACAACAAAATGATGCAAATTTACCTCTATGGGAAGTTCTTCAACAAACTTCTCATCGAAAACACCTTTTCGAATTTCTTCCCAGCACTGAGCAAAACAAAAATCATCAAAAAAGCCTGAGACATGATCGCTGCCCACCTGTCCCACACATCCCTTCTTTGCCTCCAGGTGGCAGCAGGGAGCGCACTGCTCTCCCCAACCTGGGGTTGCTGCTGGCAATGGCAGATTCCTTGGCAATCGCTTCTGGAAATCACACAGCAGAGCAAACAGAGGGCAGGGGGCAAAGTGCAAGGGGAAATCCCTGAAGCTAATTCAGCTTTAGCACCCAAGGCATTAACTGAGTCAATTCAGTCACCATGCTGTGCTGTGGAGGAACATGTCCCCTTAACTCCTCCATTCTCCCCATCTGTCCTCATCACCTTACGTCCTTCACTTCATCCCCCCTGGACTCTCCTTCCCATCACTCCTCATCGGGACCCTTCCTTCCCATTCCTTACCTCCCATCACTCCCCACCCAGCCCCCTCCCTCCCCAGGTCCCCTCCCTCCTCCCCATCACTCTTCCCCCGGTCCCCTCCCTCCTTCCCATCACTCCTGCCCCTACGCCCTCCCATCCCCCTGCCCCTATGCCCTCCCGTCCTTGCACATGGTCCCTGTTGTTTGTTCCCTGGCCACGTGTAACAATAGACATACCTTTATTTTTTCCGATGCAGTGCCATAATATATCCACAGTAGATCGAAGAAAATCAGTCCCAGGGCAAAGATATCAACCTTATAGTCATAATAATCTGCTCTGCGCTGTAAAGAGAGGGGGTTGGCAATGAAGATGAGAAATGGGCCAATCACAGGTCAAAATTCCCCATTTTGGGATCATTTCTTCCACATTCCTCCCACTATTCCCTTAATCCACAAGGAACACGCTGCTACATTTCCTACAATGAGGAGATGCTCCCTCCTTGCCTCTTTCTCTTGTTTTGACAAATATAACAGCCAGGATCTCCTTGCATCCTAGACTGTGTTTTTGCAAGGAAAGACTGGAGGGGCCTGCATCGAAGCTTGGCTCAAGCTGCTGTGTGAAAGAGGATTCTGCTCTTCTCAGGAACGCCCAGAGATGGGCATCAGCTGCTACTGGAAGATCGTCAGCTGGTCTGCCTGGAACATGTAGATCTTCCAATAACAATGGGGTGTCCATTTGGGGGCACCGCTGCTTGTCAAAGGCCTCGCACCAGGCCCGGAACTGCTGACGACTGGCTCATGGGAACCAGGTGTTGAGACCGGCAAGGATGTCTGTGACCAATAGGGCTCCCAAAGGGGGTCTCGGGTCCCGACAGCTTCCTAATTACTTCGGTGGGGGGGATGGGGGGCGCGGGGGGTGGTTGGAACTGAGGGCCGAGGAGGCAGACTCAGGCGGCTGGAGGTCTGAACTATGGAGGTTGCGGGGACTGAGGTGGGGAGGGGCCTCGAAATCCAAGGGGGCTGTCTTTCTTATCTTTACAATGGCACTGCTCCAGTGTCACCTCGTTGTGTGCCTTTACTGGGCAGGTAATGGAAACCACTATTATGTTCTTTGTGTACACAAGGGAACTTTGAACTTGACACACTCCAGGATGCAGAACTCCATGCCAGTGGACACTCTGAAGCTGAACACAGTCACCATGAAGGCTGGGTGGGGAAGGACCACAGTGTACAACAGTCCCTTAATAGCTCCATCAGTCACTCCAAAGCTACACTTCAGACTTGTAACTGGCCTGATTCCAAGTGCTCGACTGAGGACAGGGAAAGGGAGGTCGACCTTTATTCCAGGATCACAAGGGAAGGAGTTATATCAGCGAGTGAGTCACCAGTGGGGGGACGGGTCAGCTCCCCATCGGCAGTTCCATATTCGTCTCACCACATCCCTCAAATGCATTATTTAAGGAAACGTGAGGGCCACTGATGCCTTGTAATGGATGTAAAGAAAGATGTGCACTGCACCATTTTATGAATCGATTTCTAGAAGACACCTCAATGACAGGCTGCAGCCTCCTGCTCCCCAGGATCAGCCCCACCACTTTCCCCACCTCACAACCAGCAGTGAGGCCTGCGTTTGACCAGGGCTGAGAGCCAGGCCGCGGGGCTGAATCCAGTGGTCAGGTCCTGGACCTCCTCCGAGTCACTGACAGTAGCAGGGTTAGAGTTCAAAGAGATTCCACATTACCGCTTCAGTTCAGCAACATTTATAAAATTAACAAATGTGAACAAATTGGTAACGCATCAAAATAACGCAAAATTCCAATTATCCATAGCGGTCGGTCCCATGGTCTTACAGCAGCAGTGACTGGTTATTTGAATCCAGTGCTGTCTGTCACGAGTTTGCCCCTTCTCCCAGGGGATTGAAAGTTAAGTGGTGAATTTGGGGGGACATGGACTTTTGGGTCACAAGAGCATGGTACTGTGCTGCACGTCCACACTCTGGTGGCAGACTGGAAGCCATCCCAAACTTCATCGCTATGCCAACACCCTTCCCATTCACTTTTATTTGAATGTTCCCTTGAATTATAATAAAGTTCCAGTGGGTAAAAGGATCACAAGGGTCTCGTTGAATGGTGCCACACCAACAACCTTGTGCTCAACATCAGCAAAATCAAGATCATTGTGGACTTCAGGAGGAAGTCAGAGGAACACGACCCAGTCCTCATCGAAGGGCTCAGTAGTGGAGAGGGTCAAGAACTTCAAATTCCTGGGTGTCAACACTTCCGAGGATCTGTCCTGTAGCCTCCACATTGATGCAATCATGAAGGAGGTTCACCAGCGGCTATACTTTGTGAAGTGTCTGAGGAGATTCGGTATCACCAAAGACTCTCGAAAACTTCTACAGGTGTACCGTGGAGAGCATTCTGGCTGGTTGCATCACTGTCTGGTATGGAGGCGCCAACTCTTAGGACAAGAATAAATGGTTGTTAACTCAGCCTGTGACATCACAGCCACCAGACTTCACTCCATCGAGGACATCTACATGAGGCGGTGTCTTAAAAAAGCAGCCTCTATCCTCAGACCCCCACCACCCAGGCCAGGCCCTCTTCACTCTGCTACCATCGGGGAAAAGGTAGAGGACTAAAGACGAGCCCTCAGTGGCACGAGGACAGCTTCTTACCCACTGCATCAGATTCCTGAATAATCAATGAACCAAAGATACGGCCTCACTTTTTGTGGACTATTATTGCTTTTTAATATTATTGTTGTAAGATGGTTATAATATGAATGTTTGCCCTGTGATGCTGCCACAAAACACCAAATTTCACGATGTGTTCATGACAATAAATCCCAAATCTGATTCTGAACACAGGAACCGAGGTGCTGCCGAGTTTCTCCAGCACTTTTTCTATTGCTAATTATTGGAGAGCAGATTATCAGTGTTTTACTGGCAATTAGAAATAACTAATAGCATTAAAGTGACATAATTAACAAACAGACCCTTTGCCTTGAGAAGGATGGTGGGCTGTTGTGGTGACACATGGCACAGGATGTGTTGCCTAATGCATCGGGACTGAGGGAATGGTTGGAAGTCGGAGGTTCCAAACCCAGCAGTGGGACAACGTGCACAGTGACATGGATTGAACCTGCCTTCACCCGACACATTGTCCACCCACACTTGGTGAGTAACAGAGCTGGTTTCCCCGTCCTCAATCCCTGCTCTGGGCAGCGTGCATTGGAGACGGTCGAGGAAAGTCCCAGGGATTTTGGATGTGCATAAAGACGGGACAGTTCTCCCTGATGCTACAGAGAGCGAAGAACTGTTGTCACTGCCTGCAGCATTGGCAAACCAGGGCAAGTGTGAGGAGACTCCGTCTATGGCACCTGCTTCAGGAGGTCGGAGAAGGTGAAAGCTGGCAATCCCCAGGATGTAACGGAAGACCCACGTCCACGTGTCAGACGACGTCTCCTGGACCTAACACATTAAGGCAACTGTAAAGAAGGCACATCAACACCTCCGCTTTTTGGGGAGATTTGGCTCGTTGCCGAATATGCAATCAAACTTCCATGGGTTTAATGTGGAATCTATACTGAGTGGTTGTATCACAGCCTGGTTTGGGAATTCGACTGCCCAGGAACGCAGAAGGCCAAAGACCATTGCAGGCTCCAACCTCCCATCTATTGAAGACACCTACTGTACGCAAGCCATTGCCTTAAGGAGGCAGCCGATACCATAGAGGAACCCCTCACCCTGGTCACAACCTGTTCTTGCTGCTCCCTACACACAGGAGGCCAGCCTCCAGGTCCAGGAATAGTTTTATCCAACAGCTATCAAGCTCTTGAACCTTCCCGTCCTGCCCTAACCCCAACCATAAACGACTGTGGGACCACAGAAAGATCTGGCTGCACTAGTGCATTATTTGATTGGCCTGCACTAACTGTAAATCAATCTTTTAGAATCATTCTCTCTTTCCCTACTGTTATTTAATGAATACTGAACTATTGGAGTTGTTTATTTTAAACAAAAACAGTCCCTATTTTTTGCAGTAGGTAAGAATTTCAGTACATTGTAATTATGTGTATTGTATAAAAATAAACCCATCATATCCCAGGGTCAGCAGTGGATTGATAGGTCAAATGATCATCTCTTGCGCTCCGTTTCAATGATTCGGGGAAGATGAGGACCCTCACCTGTTCTGGACTCATGTATGCAGGTGTCCCCACATTCACAGTGTGCAACCCCTGATTGCATACTCTAACCAGGCCAAAGTCACCAATCTTTGCTTCCAACTTCCCTTCTTCTTCCGACAGCAAGATGTTCGCTGGCTGTTTCCACCAAAAGAAAAATTATCCCATTAAGTTGCAGAACCTGTTTAAGTTTACACACGAATAGGTACATACAGCATGGTCACAAGCTATTTTGGCCCACGAGCCCGTGCCCTACAACCCCCGGTACGTTTCGAACAGTGGGAGGAAACCAGAGCCCCCTCCCCCACCCCACCCCGGGGAAAATTCCTTACAGAGAGCGTGGGTTGCGAACCCGGTCGCGATCGCTGGCGCTGTAAAGGCGTTACACTAACCACTACACCATCCTGGCTGCCCTAAAACCATTACATATTTTCCACTCAGAAGAGTCAAACTTGAATTATGATGTGATTGAGTTAGAACCAAGTCCCACCTTCAAACCAAAGCCTTTGGGTTGTGGGCCACGTGTTGAATGCGGCAGGCTTAGAACACATCTGGCAGCTCCAAACTGGGCACCCAGGTGGTGCTGTGGACCTGAGCAGTGGTACCAACCTGCTGACCGAGCCCACCCCCTTGTCTCCTGTTTCCTTCAAACCAGCAGGCCAGCGCTTGTTCGACAAGCTGTGCAGAAGGCCATAAAAACCAAAGCAGAGAGCTGGAAAATCTCAGCACATTGGGCAGCATCCACAGAGGCAAAACTTGTACATCCACGCTTTGGGTCTTGGCGCCACTTAGGGACTGAGAGGGAAGATGGTCAGTATCGAGCAGGATGAGGGAGGGTTGGAGTAGAGGCTGGTAGATGTAAGGTGGTGGGGTGGGAAATGATGGGCAAATAGAACTGGGGGGCAGTGGGTGGGGAAACGTGTACAGAGGTTGAAGAAAGTGAGGCAGATGAAGGTGTGGAGGAGGAGAGAAATGGGGGCTACCTGAGAAGGGAACATTCACTGTTCACACCAAGCTACCCAAGTGGGGTAGGAGATGTCATTGCTCCAATTTGTGTTTGCGACACCCCCCCCCCCAGCCCCATGGAGAAGGCCAGTCATGGACAGGCTTGTCAGGGAAAGGGAAGAACAGAACGCTGGGAGCTTAGAGACAAACTCCCCACAAGTGGGGCTGGAATAAACAATCTCTCGACCGACGGACCAGGTCGACGTTCTACTGTCACAGCCCCATCTCCCCATCAATGGTGATGGATAACAGAGCAGCTAACAGGAGGAGGACCATTCCCACCCTCCACAATGGAGGGGCCTATCAGGGGAGTGCTGAAGAAATGACTGGCATGTTGAACAGATGACCCACCTCAGCTTCATTCCCACACCCCCCAAAGCTCATTATCATCTGACTTTACATCTACTAACAGCACTCCTCCAGTCCACACACACACACACACACACACACACACATAAAGATCTAAAATAAATCTATATAAATAATTTAAGATAATTTACTCAGTTACAGGATACTGTTCATCAGTCTCATGGTGACAGACGTATATGTAGGCAAACTTTTTGGAACTAGTGACTGTAAAGTCTGGTCCTCAGGTTGGGATTCTAAATTGGAGGAAGTGAGAAAGGATCAAGGAAGAGTGAACTGGGATAAGCTGTTTTCGGGCAAGGATGTGTTCAGTCAGTGGACGGCCTCCAAAGAGGAAATCTTGAGAGCGCAGAGTTTGCATGTTCCTGTTAGGATTAAAGTTAACAGGCGTAGAGAACCGTGGTTTTCAAGGGATATTGGGGACCTGGTTAAGAAGAAGAGGGAGGTGCATAGCAGGTGTAGGTAACAAGGAGCTAATGTGGAAAGACAATGCATCGCCTCGATTTTTGAGGGGGACAGTTTACTCTCCTGGGCACAAATTGGTCTACACACGGTCGGGGAGAAAGTAGCAGGAGACATTACTTACAAATGGAATACCAAATTAATAATGAAAAAAGCAGACATTTAATCCAGATTACTGGGTTAAAAGTGGAGTTGTCCCCTAAAATGCCCCTAACCCAGAACAAATCAATCCCAATGACTATGGGCACCTGGTGAAAGAAGGGGATTAGGTGCATTGAGGACTGTTATGAGAAGGGGCAGCTCATGTCATTCGAGCAATTAAAAAACAAATTTGACCTATCAAACAAAACCTTCTTCTGCTACCTTCCATCAAGATTTTTTCTGAGGGACAAATTAGGTCCATCTATGGTCCTGCCGCTGGGTAGTGACGCGAAGGCTCTAATTCGAAGGGGGATCACATGTAAATTCATCTCTGCTATGTATCTATCTCCTATTCCAAAATCAGGTCTCTGTAAATCGAGGCAGAGATAGGGGTCAGATTTGGGAACAATGATTCCAAAACGACGCGGGTCCAACCTCTGTCAGGACAGCACGTTGGCAGTTATTAATGCCAGATACAGGAAAGTGCAATTCAATTTCTTGCACCAACTGCATCTTATGCCACAAAAATTACAAAAGGCAAAACCAGAAATCACCGAATTCTATTTTAGATGTGGCGTAGAGAAGGAGCCTACTCGGAGGAGTCACGTGATGGAGTAGTGGCCGGACGGTGAACTCCAGCCCTCTCCAGAAAAGTCGGGAAAAACAAGAGAAAATACAAAGGCACAGAAATACAAGTTAAAGAAAAGTGAGTATAAAGGTGGAAAGAAGATGGAGACAAAAGGAGAAAAATCAAAATCAACGGAAAGAAGAGAGGAAGAGAAGACAACGGAGGAAAAAGGTGAAGGCCTTACCTGTCCGAAGAGGCCCGCTGTGGAGAGAGGGCCCCACTACCTCAGGTCGGTAGAAAAAGAACTACAACAATGGCTCACAGAGCCGAGTAAAAGAGCGCGATGCGCATGAAAAAAAACACACCGACGGGAGGGGGGACCAGCTGGGGAGTCGATCTCCACAGCCGGCAACGACAGCTGCAGAACACCTGCAGCAAGAAGAGACCACAGAAGACAATGGAAACAAGAAAGAAGAGGAGGAAAGGGCAGCAAAGAAACAACAGATGGCCAACCCAGAGGAAGAAGAAGAGGAAGAGGAAGAGTACAGTGAAATAGAAGAAGAAAAGAAAGGCAAGGTAAAGGATATACTTGCTCTTGTTAGAGGATACATGGAGTCATTTAAAGAATGGCAAACACAGGAATTCAATGATTTAAGAAAAAGAATAAACAACACAGAAAAGAAAATAAATAAAATGGATATGACCTTAACAGAAATGGGGAAAAAAATGGACAAGATGGAAGAACGGGCAGTAGCAGCAGAAATGGAGGTAGAAGACTTAAAAAAGAAATTGGAGGAATCTAATAAAAAAACTAAAGAGACACAAGAATTACTAGCCCAAAAAATAGATATAATGGAAAATTATAACAGAAGAAATAACATAAAGATAGTGGGCCTTAGGGAAGATGAAGAAGGCAAGAATATGAGGGAGTTTATAAAAGAATGGATCCCTAAGGCCCTAGGATGTCCAGAACTACAGCAAGAAATGGAAATAGAAAGGGTACATAGAGCATTGGCCCCTAAACCACAATCACAACAAAACCAAGATCTATTGTAGTAAAATTCCTAAGATATACTACAAGAGAAAAGGTACTGGAGAAGACAATGGAAAAAGTAAGAGAGGGCAACAAACCACTGGAGTATAAAGGACAAAAAATCTTCATTTATCCAGATATAAGCTTTGAACTCCTAAAGAAGAGAAAGGTGTCAATACAGCAAAAGCGATTCTATGGAAGAAAGGATATAAATTTACACTGAAGCATCCTGCGGTATTGAAAATATTTATTCCAGGACAACAAAACAGACTGTTCTCGGATCCAGAAGAAGCACGAAAATTTGCAGAACAATTACAAAAATAGACTGAGGGATGAAGACGGGTAATGAGAGCAAAAATGATCACGATTGATATGTATGTGGGTAAAGACAAAAATAGACTAAGGGATGAAGACGGGTAATGAGGGTAAAAATGACCACGATTGATATGTATGCGGGTAAAGAGGTATAAGAGTGAATAGAGACAATGGGCATACGTGAAATTATCTGTAATTAGAGGAAAACATAGATAGTATAGACAAGAATTAATAAGGGAAGGTAATGGAATAGAGAGAATAAGGAGGGAATTAAAAGAGTGACCTTTGTGACATATGAAAAGTGAAATCTTTTCTGGGGGGGGCTGGGTGGGGGAAAAGAGCGGTCACTGCAAAATCAGTTGACGCTTGCGAGTGGATTCGCAAATCCAAATGGAGAGGGGAGATGTGGTTGTCCGACAAGGGATAAAGGACAACTCAGGAGGGGAAGGGGAGGTTGGGGATAAAGAAGATAGAAATAGGAGAATAAGGAAAATGTTGGATGTTGTAGGAATGTTGTCTGGTAAAGAGTTGAAAATAAGAAAACAGAAATGGAAAAGGAGGAAAGGTAATGATGGAAAAACGGAAAGAGAAGATAAACAAAATATAAAATGGCTACGCTGAACTATATGACTCTAAATATTAATGGAATACATAACCAAATTAAAAGGAAGAAACTACTAAATTTACTGAAAAAGGAAAAAATAGATATAGCATTTGTCCAAGAAACACACTTAACTGAATTGGAGCACAAGAAATTAAAGAGAGATTGGGTAGGACATGTAACAGCAGCATCGTATAATTCAAAAGCAAGAGGAGTGGCTATATTAATTAGCAAAAATGTGCCATTTAAAATAGAAGAGGAAATAATAGATCCAGCAGGGAGATATGTTATGATAAAATGTCAGATATATTCGGAGCTTTGGAATCTACTTAATATATATTCACCTAACGAAGAAGATCAAAAGTTTATGCAAGATATCTTTTTGAAGGTAGCTAATACGCAAGGGAACATACTAATAGGAGGGGATTTCAATCTGAATTTGGATCCAAATATGGATAAAACGGGGAAAAAAATTAACAGGAAGAACAAAGTAACAAAATTTATAATTAAATCAATGCAAGAAATGAAACTTGTGGACATATGGAGGAAACAAAACCCAAAAGAAAAGGAATACTCATACTACTCGACTAGACATAAAACATACTCAAGGATAGACCTATTCCTGTTATCAGCCCACATTCAAGGGAGAGTTAGGAAAACAGAATATAAACCTAGACTATTATCGGACCACTCACCCCTGTTATTGGCAATAGAGCTAGAGGACATCCCGCCAAGAATGTATAGATGGAGATTAAACCCCATGCTACTTAAAAGACAGGATTTTAGAGAATTTATTGAAAAACAATTAAAAATGTACTTTGAAGTAAATACGGAATCAGTGGAAGATAAGTTTATACTATGGGATGCAATGAAAGCATTCATTAGAGGACAAATAATAAGTTATGCAACCAAGATGAAGAAGGACTATAATCAGGAAACAGAGCAGTTGGAAAGGGAAATAATAAACATAGAAAAAAAATTAGCAATAAAGGAAGATACAACCAAAAGAAGAGAATTGGCGGATAAAAAAATAAAATATGAAACATTAAAAACATATAAGGTGGAGAAGAATATAATGAAGACAAAACAGAAATATTATGAACTAGGTGAAAAAACACACAAAATCTTAGCATGGCAGCTTAAGACAGAGCAAAATAAGAAAATGGTATTGGCAACAAGGAAAAAAGACAAACAAATTACATATAATCCAAAAGAAATTAAGGAAAACTTCAGAGAATTCTATGAACAATTATACCGAACTGAAAACGAAGGGAAAGAAGGGAAAATAGATGAATTTTTGACTAAAATTGAACTACCAAAACTACAAATAGAGGAACAAAATAAATTAACAGAACCATTTGGAACAGTAGAAATACAAGAGATAATAAAAAATTTACCAAATAATAAGACACCAGGAGAGGATGGACTCCCAATAGAATTCTACAAAACATTTAAATATCTAATAATACCGCCCCTCCTGGATGTAATCAACCAGATTGATGAGACACAAAACTTACCAGATTCATGTAAAACAGCAATAATTACAGTGATACTAAAACAAGGGAAAGATCCACTCTCACCAGCGTCATATAGACCAATATCTCTGCTAAACACAGATTATAAGATAATAGCTAAACTATTAGCAAACAGATTAGCAGAACAGGTACCGAAAATGGTAAATTTAGACCAAACTGGATTTATCAAAAAAAGACGCACAACAGACAATATTTGTAAATTTATTAACTTAATTCATGCAGTAGAAGGAAATAAAGCACCGGCAGTAGCAGTTGCTTTAGACGCAGAGAAGGCCTTCGACAGAGTACAATGGAATTACTTGTTCAAAGTATTGCAAAAATTCAGTTTACCGGAGAAGTATATTAATTGGATTAAAGCATTATATGAGGGACCGTTAGCGAAAGTGACAGTAAATGGACATGTATCAAAGCAATTTAACTTAAGCAGGTCAACGCGGCAGGGATGCCCACTATCACCATTATTGTTTGCGCTAGCTATAGAACCACTAGCAGAATCGATAAGAATAGATAATAATATAAAAGGAATAAAAATAAAAGACAGGGAATATAAAATCAGTCTATTTGCGGATGATGTGATAGTGTACTTAACAGAACCAGAACTATCAATAAAAGAACTATATAAGAAATTGAAGGAATATGGAGAAGTGTCGGGATACAAGATAAACGTAAATAAAAGTGAAGCAATTCCTATGAATAACGCGGATTTCTCAAAATTTAAGGAGGAATCCCCATTCAGATGGCAAATGCAGGCAATAAGATACCTAGGTGTGCAAATAAACAAAAATCTAGGCCAATTATATAAACTCAATTACAATCCACTAATGAAAAAATTACAGGACAATTTAGAGCATTGGAAAGAGCTACCACTAACACTGATAGGAAGGATAAACTGTATTAAAATGAACATTTTTCCAAGGATACTATACTTATTTCAGGCATTGCCAATACAACTGACAGAAAAATTCTTCAAAGAGTTAAAGAAAATAATAAGGAGATTTTTATGGAGAGGGGGGAAACCGAGGATAGCACTAGATAAATTAACAGAATGGTATAAACAAGGAGGCTTACAATTGCCAAACTTCAAAAATTATTATAGAGCCGCACAATTAAGGTACCTATCAGATTTTTATCAAACAAGGGAAAAACCAGACTGGACGAGACTAGAATTAGATAAAATAGGGGAAAAGATACCTGAACACATATTATATAAATGGGATGAAAAATTGGTACAACATAGAACTTCTCCAGTATTACACCATCTCCTCAATATATGGAAGAAGATTCATGTAGAAAGAAATAAAATAAATTATCAAATACCAAAACTAATATTGACGCAAAATAAGCTACTCCCTTTTACAATAGACAACCTTTCCTTTAGAAAATGGGAAAAAAAAGGGATTAAAAGAATAGAAAATTGTTTTTCAGGAAGTAGATTCTTATCCTTTGAACAAATGAGAGATAAGTACAATATAACTGGAGATACAGCGCTGGCATATTACCAACTGAGATCCTACTTGAAAGATAAATTAGGAAGCAATTTGAGTTTACCAGAGGGAAGTAACCTTGAATATGTGATTACAGATACAATGTTAATCAAAAGATTTATAACAAATATGTATATCAAACTGCAAGAAAAGGAGAATGAGGAAACAAATGGTAAAACTAAACAAAAATGGGAACAAGATTTAAATATAAAGATAAAAAAGGAAACATGGGAGAAATTATGTTCTGGAACGATGAGAAATACAATAAATACGAGGCTGCGTATGATACAATATAATTGGTTACACAGACTATACATTACACCGCAAAAGTTAAATAAATGGGACCCAACAGTATCTGATAGATGTTTTCGATGTAAAAAAGAAAGGGGAACAACAATTCATGCAATCTGGACATGTGAGAGAGTAGAAAAATTTTGGGATGATCTCAATCAGATATTAAATAAAATAACAGAAAACAATATACCAAAGAATCCAGAGATCTTTCTCCTAAGTAACATAAAAAATAAAGAATTTGGAATTGACTTGGAAGATGCACAAAAAAGATTTGTCAAGATAGCCCTAGCCGTAGCAAAAAAATGTATTATGTCAACCTGGAAATTGGAAGATAATTTGAAAATACAACAATGGTATATAGAAATGAATAAATGTATTCCATTAGAAAAAATAACATATAGTTTAAGAAATAATATTGAAATATTCGAACAAGTATGGGAGCCTTACATTAAATACAATAGCGAAAACCTACCGGGAACAAACATTACCTAAGTTGATGGCAGGAGAAGAAAAGAAAAGAATGGACTCAGTAGAATTTCTGGTGTATTTTTGTTGAATGACAACATTGTCTGACTGAATTAATGCAACCTAGAGTGTATACCTAAAATGGATGAGAGGGGGGGGGGGGTGGGGGGGTGGCTTGGGAGGAGGGAGGGTGGAGGGAGAAAAAGTCACTGTAAATGTGTGGAAAAGAAAAAGTGTATATCATGGCTATTGTGATTTATGGTGTGAAAAATAAAAAATTAAAAAAAAAAAAAAAGAGAGAAGGAGCCTACTCCTCCGGGTAGATCTAGGGGACATTTTGGAAAAAAAATTTACAGGGGTGGATCCAGCCTTGTTCCTGCTGGGGGATATTATGGACGTGAGTCCGAGGTTGTCCAAACACCAAATTCAATTTGAGAAGGTCATCTTTGCGGTGGCCAGGAAGTGCATAACGGTTACCTGGAAATCTGACTGTCAGCTAAGCACAGCACGATGGTGCATGGAGATGCAGAGCTGCGTTCCCCTGGAGAAAGTGACTTAGAATTCAGGAGGGGGGGTCACAATACATTTGTTGAGGTGTGGCAGCCATGTGACACATTGAAGCACAGGTGTGACTTGCCTCCTCGGGGCCTTTCTCAACAGGAACACAGTGAATCATAGGATCACAGGTGCAGAAAATTGGGAAACAATTCCTCCCCACCCCCTTTTTTCATGCATTTGTCTTGTTTGACTAAGTAATTGATTTTTATGCTTTTATTGATGTTGAAGTGAGAGGGAGGGTGAAGGATGGGGAATGATAAAAGAGAAGACAATGATCTGTGTAAGAGGAGGATGGTTCCTCCACAATACTTGTATAATATGAGTTTGTAAAACTATGAATAAAATTTTCAAAAGAGTTTAGAAGATGTAAGAAAATACTTAAGAAGGAAATCAGGAAGGCAAAAAGAAAAAAGACACGAGGTTGTTTCGGCAGAAAACGTGAAGGTAAACCTGAAGGGGTTCTACAAGTATGTTAAGGGTAAAAGGACAGTAAGGGACAAAATTGGTCCCCTAGGGCAGTGGTTCTCAACTTTTTTCATCCCACTTTAAGTAATCCCTATGCCATCAGTCCTCTGTGATTAGTCAGTTGATTAAGGTGAGATGTGGGTGGGAAGGGAAGGTTGAGAACCACTGCTCTGGACCCAATAGTTACTGAAATAGTTTGCTTGAGTAAAATTGTCATTGGTCCATTTCCTTTGGAGTTCTGAAACCGTGCACAGAACGAGTCAATGAGGGACGATTAAAACAGTGGTTTACAAACCTTTTTCTTTCCACTCACATCCCAACTTAAGCAATCCCTTACTAATCACAGAGCACCGATGGCATAGGGATTGCTTAAAGTGGGATGTGAGAGGAAAGATAAAGGTTGAGAACCACTGCCCTACAGGATCAGAGTGGTCAACCATGTGTGCAGCCTCACGAGATGGGGAGATCTTAAAACAGTTTTTTTGCATCAGTATTTACTCAGGAAACCGGCATCGTGTATAAGGGAAACAAACAGAAGAGTGTCATGGAACATAAGGAAATTAAGGAGGAGGTGTTGCCTGGTGTCTTACAGCAAATAAAGGAAGATAATCCCTTCCCCAGGCCAGACATGATATTGCCTTGGACCTTGAGGGAGACTAGTGTAGAAATTTTAGGGGCCCAGGCAGATGGATTCAAAATGCCCTTAGCCGCAGGTGAGGGGCCAGAGGATTGGAGGGTATCTCATGTTGACCCATTGTTTAAAAAGGGCTCCAAAAATAAACCAGGTAACTATAGGCCAGCGAGCCAGTGGTGGGTAAATTATTGGAAGGAGTTCTGAGAGACAGGAATATATAGGCATTTGGATAGTCATGGATTGATTAAAGACAGTCAGCATGGCTTTGTGCGTGGTAGCCATGTTTAACTAATCTTATAGAGTTTTTCCAAGGAGATTACCAAGAAAGTAGATGAAGGAAAGGCTGTGGATGTTGTCTACATGGACTTTAGTGAGGCCTTTGACAAGGTCCCACATGGAAGATTAGTTCAGAAGATTCAGACACTGGTATTCATGGAGAGGTTGTAAACTGGTTTTGAAAGTGGCTGTGCGGGAGAAGACAGAGGGTGGTAGTGGATGATTGCTTCTCAGACTGGAGGCCTGCGACTAGTGGTGTGCCTCAGGGATCTGTGTTGGGACCATTGTTGTTCGTCGTCTACATCAATGATCTGGATGATAATGTAGTAAATTGGATCAGCAAGTCTGCAGATGGCATTAAGATAGGAGGCGTGGTGGACAATGAGGAAGATTTTCAAAGCTTGCAGAGGGATCTGAACTAGCTGGGACAATGGGCCAAAAAATGGCAGATGGAGTTTAATGCAGACAAGTGTGAGGTGATGCATTTTGGAAGGGCAAACCAAGGTAGGTCATACACAGTAAATGGAAGGGCACTGAGGAGTATGGAGGAGCAGGGAGATCAGGAAATACACATATATTGTTCCCTAAAGGTGGTGTCGCAGGTGGACGGGTTGTAAAAAAACCCTTGGCATCTTAGCCTTTATAAATCAAGGTATTGGGTGGAGGAGTTAGGATGTTATGTTGAAGTTGTTTAAGACATTGGTGAGGCCAAACTTGGAATATTGTGTGCAGTTCTGGTCTCCTAATTACAGGAAGGATATCAGTAAGATTGAGAGAGTGCAGAGAAGATTTACTAGGGTGTTACTGGGTCTTCAAGAGTTGAGATACAGGAAAGAATAACGACAAACTTCATAAAGAAAAATAATGTATAAGTAAGAACTAAGGAGGGGAAGAAAAGGGAAGAAAGGAAGTAAGGGTGGAATAAAGAAGGTGAGCTTTGTTACATGTGAAGATAAAAGTCTTTTCTGGAGGGGGTTGGGTGGGAGAGAATAACAATCACTGTGAAATCAGTTGACGCTTGCGAGCGGGTTCGCAACCCAAATGGAGAGAGGAGTTGTGGTTGCCCGGCAAGGGACAAGGGGCAACTCAGAGAGGGGGGGGGGGGGACATTTGGGGTTAAGGGAATTTTAGATGTGGGAATAGTCAAAATATGTTATGTTTTAGAAGTGTTGTCTTACAGTGCGTTCAAAAAAAGAAAACATAAATGGATATGGGGGAAAGGTGGTGATGAGGATGCAGAAATGAGAGGTAAACAAAGTATGAAATGGCCATGTTGAACTATATGACTCTAAATATTAACGGAATACATAACTAAATCAAAAGGAAGAGGCTGTTAAATTTACTGAAGAAAGAAAAAATTGTGGAGGAAACACATCTAACTGAAGTGGAACACAAGAAATTAAGGAGAGACTGGGTAGGACACGTAATGGCAGCATCATATAACTCAAAATCCAGTGGTGTAGCTATATTAATCAATAAAAATGTACCAATCAAAATAGAGGAGGAAATAATAGAACCAGCAGGGAGGTATGTAATGATAAAGTGTCAGATATATTTAGAATTTTGGAATTTGCTCAATGTATATGTACCTAATGAAGAGGATCAAAAATTTATGCAAGATTCCTTTTTGAAGATTGTAGATACGCAGGGAAATATACTGATAGGCGGGGACTTTAACCTTAATTTGGACTCAAAGATGGATAAAACTGGAAAAAAGACTAGCAGAAAGAACAAAGTAATCAAATTTATGGTTAAATCGATGCAGGAAATACAACTTTTGGATATATGGAGGAGACAACATCCAAAGGAGAAGGAATACTCACAGTATTCAAGTAGACATAAAACATACTCAAGGATTGACCTGTTCCTGTTGTCAGCCCACATCCAAGGGAGAGTTAGAAAAACGGAATATAAAGCTAGATTGTTATTGGATCACTCACCCGTTATTAGCAATAGAGCTGGAGGACTTCCCACCAAGAACGTATAGATGGAGATTAAACTCCATGCTACTTAAAAGACAGGATTTTAGAGAATTCATTGAGCGCCAAATTAAAATGTACTTTGAAATAAATACGGAATCAGTGAAAGATAAATTTATACTATGGGATGCAATGAAAGCCTTCATTAGAGGGTAGATAATAAGTTATGTAACTAAGATGAAGAAGGACTACAATCGGGAAATAGAACAGCTGGAAAGGGAAATAGCAAGTACAGAAAAAGAACTAGCAACAAGGGAAGATACAACAAAAAGAGAATTGGCAGACAAAAAAATAAAATACGAAACATTACAAATGAACAAGGTGGAGAAGAACATAATGAAGACAAAGCAGAAGTATTATGAGCTAGGAGAAAAAACGCACAAAATACTAGCTTGGCAGCTTAAAACAGAACAAACTAAAAGAACAGTATTGGCATCAAGGAAAAAGCACAAACAAATTACATATAACCCAATGGAGATCAATGAATACTTCAAGGAATTCTACGAGCAATTATATCGAACTGAGAACAAAGGGAAAGAAGACAAAATAGATGAGTTTCTAGCTAAAATTGAACTACCGAAATTGCAAGGAGGAGCAAAACAAATTAATAAAATCATTTGAAATAGAGGAAATACAGGCTATATTAAAAAAAGTACCAAAAAATAAAACGCCGGGAGAGGACGGACTCCCAATAGAATTCTACAAAACATTATATAGACTTATAATAAGACTTATTAATTCCTCCTCTCCTGGAAGTAATGAACCAGATTGAAGAAACACAAAACATGCCAGATTCATGCAAAACAGCAATAATTACAGTAATACCAAAGTTGGAGAAAGATCCACTAACACCAGCATGGTATAGACCAATATCTCTATTCAACTCAGATTATAATAGCTAAACTATTAGCAAACAGATTGGCCGACTGTGTACCAAAAATATAAAACTAGATCAAACTGAATTTATTAAGAAAAGACAAACAATGGACAATATCTGTAAGTTTCATTAACTTAATCCATGCAGTACAAGGAAACAAGACTCAAACAGTGGCGGTTGTCTTAGACGCAGAGAAAGCCTTTGACAGAGTAGAATGGAATTATTTATTCAAAGTACTACAGAGGTTCAACCTACCAGAGAAATATATTAATTGGATTAAAGCATTATATAAGGGACCATTGGCGAAGGTGACAGTAGATGGATATATATCAAACCAATTTAAATTAAGCAGGTCAACTAGGCAGGGATGTCCACTATCTCCCTCACTGTTCACGTTAGCTAAAGAACCCTTGGCAGAACTGATAAGAACAGAAAATAAAATAAGAGGGATAAAAATAAAAGAGAAGGAATATAAAATCAGTCTATTTGCAGATGACGTCATATTATACTTAACAGAACCAGAATTATCAATAAAAGAATTACATAAGAAATTGAAGGAATATGGAGAAGTATAGGGGTACAAGATCAACGCAAATAAAAGTGAAGCGATGCCAATGAATAATGCGGATTTCACAAAGTTTAAGAAAGAATCACCATTTAAATGGCAAACACAAGCAATCCGATACCTAGGTATTCAACTAGATAATAATCTAGGCCATCTATACAAATTAAATTATCAGTCATTAATGAAAAAATTACAAGATGACTTAGAACATTGGAAAGATTTACCACCAACACTGATAGGAAGGGTAAATTGGATTAAAATGAATATCTTCCCAAGGATACAATACCTATTTCAATTGTTACCAATTCACTTAACAGAGAAATTCTTCAAGGAGCTAAAGAAAATAATAAGGAAATTCTTATGGAAAGGGGGGAAACCGAGGATAGCGCTAGATAAATTAACAGAATGGTACAAACAAGGGGGCTTGCAGCTACCAAACTTTAAGAATTATTATAGAGCAGCACAATTAAGATACCTATCAGATTTTTATCAAACAAGGGAAAAACCAGATTGGACCAGGATAGGGCTAGATAAAATAGGGGAGAAAGTACCAGAACATATACTTTATAAGTAGGATGAAAAGCTGGTGCAACATAGGAATTCACCAGTACTGCACCATCTGCTCAACATTTGGAAGAAGATTCACGTAGAGAGGTAAAAAACAAATGACCAACTACCAAAATTAATATTGGCGCAAAATCAACTAACCCCTTTCACAATAGACAACCTTTCCTTTAGAGAATGGGAGAGAAAAGGGATCAAAAGAATAGAAAATTGTTTTTTGGGAAATAAATTATTATCTTTTGAACAAATGAAGGACAAATATGGTATAACTCACGATACAATGTTTGCATACCACCAACTGAAAACCTATTTGAAGGACAAATTGGGAAGCAGACTGAGGTTACCAGAAGGAAGCAGTTTTGAATATATGATTACAGACACAATGATAATTAAAAGATTTATAACAAACATGTACATCAAACTGCAAGAGAAAAAGAACGATGAAATAAGCTGTAAACCCAAACAAAAGTGGGAACAAGATCTAAACATAAAGAATGAAACATGGGAAAAGCTATGACCCGAAACTATGAGAAATACAATAAACGCGAGGTTACGCATGATACAATATAATTGGTTACACAGACTATACACCACATCCCAAAATTTAAATAAATGGGACCCAACAGTATCAGATAGATGTTTTTGCTGTAAGAAGGAAATGGGAACAACAGTACATGCAATTTGGGAACGTGAGAAAGTGAAAAAGTTTTGGGAAGATCTAAATCAGATATTAAATAAAATCACAAAAAATAACATACCAAAAAATCCAGAGATCTTTCTTTTAAGTAATATAAGAAGAAAAGAACTTGGCCTCGATTTGGATGAAGCACAAAAAAGATTTATTATGATAGCCTTAGCTGTAGCAAAAAAATGTATAATGTCAACCTGGAAATCAGAAGATAGCCTGAGAATACACCAATGGTACATAGAAATGAATAAATATATTCCATTGGAAAAAATAACATATAATTTAAGAAATACATCACAGTATTCAAACAAATTTGGGAACCGTACATGGAACAAAACAGAGAGGTCCTACCGCAGACCTCCACCACCTAAAATGACAGAATGAGAAGACGACGAAATGAACTGACCACAGTGTTTAAAAGTAAATGACACAATTTTCTTGTTTATTTTCATTGTGCGATGACATTGTTTAATGGGTTTAATGTATTGTATATGTTGAACATTTAGTGGGTGGGGAGGGGGGAGGGAAGAAAAAGGGGAGAAGATGACACTGTATCAAGAGGGAAATGTTTATGTGTATTTTGGCCGATATGTGAAAAAAATTTTAAAAATTTTTAAAAAGGATTTGAGTTACAGGGAAAGGTTAAACAGGTTAGGATTTTATTCCCTAGAGCGAAGAAGAATGAGGGGAGATTTGACAGAGGTTTGCAAGATTGTGAGAGGTATCGACAGCAGATGCAAGTCGGCTTTCGCCACTCAGATTAGGGGAGGTCAATACGAGAGGCCATAGTTTTAAGCTGAAAGTAGAAAAGTTTAGGGGCAACATTAGGGAAAAGTGTTTCACTCAGAGTGGTGGGAGATTTGTCTGTGCTGTAGTGTTCTATGGGCTGTAGCTAGAACCTATTTCCCAACCTGGCAGGCCTGATTTTTATGGTCCTGATGGTAGCAGGTCAAAGATCCTATGTGCTGGATTGAAAGGGTGCTGCATAATATTTTAAGCCCTATTTCAGCAGAGAAGCCCATCTCCAACTAATTTGATCCATTCGACTTGCTAGCAAGAAGCAGCTGAGAACACTGGCTACAGTGTAGGCGATGGGAGCAGGTAACATTCCAACTGTATAAAGAAGATCCACACTCCTGTACAAATCCTGCCCCTGGCCACGCCATTCCAGTGTATTGCAGCACTGACTACACGCAGAACTGCCCAGGACAACCTAATCCAACCTGTGGCTAATCAGTCAGCATGAACACTGGGGATCGCATCGTGACCCACATCCCTGCTGAATAATGTACCACACTCCTCCCCCAGCACTTCACCCTCGCTCCATGACCTTGTCTGCTGCTCGCATGCAGACTTGTGCTCAGCCCCACCCTCACGACCTTCCCGCGAACATGCGCTCACTTGGGAAACTGGTTACGGTCCACAATTCCCGCTGCGCTGCCTACACGTCGACCTCCTCAGTTCACACACCACCCAGCTCTGAAAGTAAATACCATGGGGAAAACTGATGGTGGATCTGCCCTCCCAGAACTCCGTGCGGCAGAGAAAGGGCTGTATGCTTGGCTGCAGCAATGGAGCATTTATGGAGGGGGTTCTCTGCCGCACGGGATTCTGCTCACCGAACCCTTGCTCCCCCCAGCATGTTACTCCCATCAGTCACATTCCTTTTACCTCTGCATCCCTTCGATACTCTCCCCCTCCCATCCCTCTCCCCTTCCCCTTCCCTTCCATCCCTCTTCCCCTCTCTCACTCCTTCCCTTCCCTCACCCCTCCACTTCCCCTTCTCCCCCTCCCTCACCCCTTCCTCTTCTCTCTCCCCATCCCTCTCCCTCACCCCTTCTCCTCTCTCTCTCCACCTCCCCCTCCCTCTTTCCCTTCCATCCATTTTCCCCTCTTTCACCCCTTCCCCTCCCTCTTCCCCCTCCGTCTCCAATCCCCATCCCCTCCCATCCCTCTTCCCCTCCCTCTTTCCCTTTATAAATATTCTTAATAATTTTAAATAAAGTTTTTTAAAAAAGGAATAAAGAATGGAGAATGTAGTTAAACCTAACTGGAAGCAATCGCGCGGGTAAACCACAATATCAACAAACTGACCTTCAGGTCTCGATGGACCATCTTCTTCTGATGAATGTAGTGAACTCCATCCAATAATTGATGCATTAAGTCCCGAGAAATTTGTTTCTGTCGGGGCAGATTGTTTTGGAATTCCTCCATCCAAACTCGTAAATTTGTCTTATATAACTTCATTTGAATATACAGGGTCTTCTTGTTATGAAAGCTGATTTCAAAATCGAAAACAAATGTGTTTGAGAAAATTATGATTAATAAATTGTATTGTATGAATTTTTAATAAACTTTATGCTGTTACACACAATGGGTAACATTTAAAATAAACCTTGAACAGGTAATTTCATACTGAAGTGTCTTAAACAAAGTAAAATTCACCAAAATTTGTCACAGAAAGGTTATCAACATGACTGGACACACAAACAGGATAATAATACATCAACCCTGTATTCCAAAATCCTGATGGCTCCAAATCTAGTTCACTGTGTCCAAATACACCAGGGCCGTTTTCTCACATTCCCTTAAAATCACCAGGCCCCACTCCTGTGTTCATTACAACTACACCAGGCCCCACTCCTGCATTCATTACACCAGGCCCCATTCCTGCATTCATTACACAAGGCCCCACTCCTGCGTTCATTACACCAGGCCCCACTCCTGTGTTCATTACAACTACACCAGGCCCCACTCCTGTGTTCATTACAACTACACCAGGCCCCACTCCTGTGTTCATTACAACTACACCAGGCCCCACTCCTGTGTTTATTACAACTACACCAGGTCCCACTCCTGTGTTCATTACAACTACACCAGGCCCCAACTCCTGTGTTCATTACACCAGGACCCACTCCTGTGTTCATTACACCAGGTCCCACTCCTGTGTTGAATACATCTACACTAGGATCTCATTTCTGAGGTCCCACCAACTAACTGAGGGCCTGATTCCTGTGCTCATTGTAATGACACCAGCCCATTCCTGTGAACATTTCAACTCCACTTGGTCCAACTTTCTGTCCCTTTAAAGCCTGGTCTCATCCCCTATCCCTTTAAAGCCTGCTCCCACTCCCCGTCCTTTTAAAGCCTGGTCCTACTCCCCGTCCTTTTAAAGCCTGGTCCCACTCCCTGTCCCTTTAAAGCCTGGTCCTACTCCCCGTCCCTTTAAAGCCTGGTCCTACTCCCCGTCCCTTTAAAGCCTGGTCCCACTCCCCGTCCCTTTAAACTTGCAGAGATGTAGTCCCACATTCCTTTTAAACAAATGTGTGTTTCATTATAAAATGGCCACGATGCAGTGTAACAAAAAAAAGGAAGTAAACTAAAATTTGTTGGTGCCCAGTATCTCTTCCAGTCCAACATCACTGAAGCTCTGAAGGAAACAGGTTGTTGGAGTTGACACACCAGGATGAACTGGGAAGGTTTGGAAGTTTCTATTTCCATTTACTCTTCAACCCTCATCAGAGCCAAAGGAGAGGAAGTGATGGAAGCTGTTGGGAGAAATATCCAGGAGGGGCTAAAGATTTTGTGAAGGCGGTGGGGTTTCTATCAATGATCATTTCATTGAGAAAGCTGCAGGAAACCCAGGAACCTCTGTAATGTGCCTGCTGGGAAGTTTGCTTCACATCACGACACATCCCACAGAGCTCTCGATTTGGGGGAAACTGCTCTGCTGCTCCCCATGCAAGAGGCCAAGGGTTTTAATTGATCGTTCGAAGGTGCAGCCCCGGCGCCAAGCCTATTCCTCGAATGCTTTCCATCAACTCGGCACCTCCCAAAATGCTCTGGAGGTCAAATCGTTGTTGTCGTTGCAGAGCAGGGCCTGGGACAGCCAAATTGGAGCCGAGCAGGTCAGCCAAATGTTGGTGAAAAGGTGCACGGTGGGTTGGACTTGGTCAGGTTCAGGCAGTTCCTCATATCTCGAACGTTAAGCTGCAAGGACAGCTTGTCTACGCTCTCATTTGGAAGAAGGCACCTCTTCCTCGATAAAGGTTCCGGGAGCTTTAGTCTGGATTACATGCCTTGAATCCTGGTTAAACCACAGGCATTAGGACGAAGGACAACCTTCACTTTATTTAAAATCCTTGGCACAGTAATCAATCTGAACACGACTGTCTCCAGTTACCTCTCTTCCAACCAGCAAGTGTAGTATCGAACAATGTTGGGATGATCCATCTGTGCCAATGACTTGACTTCACGCAGTGAATTCCTAAATAGAAGAGAAAAGAAACATGTTAGAAGGAGGGTCCTTAAAGGAGCAGCCCCTCGCCATCCACTATTGTGCAGTCGGCTTCCCCGTTCCTCCCCACAGGTATACAGTGGAAATGTGAGCCATTGAATGACTCCGAGCCCTGGACTGGTACAGCAGGCTTTATCAGCCCACCAAGTCCGTGCCAATGAGCAACCCACTATTTGCAGTGAACCTGCACTGATCCCTGGTTATTCTCTTGCTACATCTCCATCAAAACCTACCCCACCAGCCCCCTCCATAACCCTAACACATAAAGGCAAAGGGGGCCAACCTTTTACATTCCATGCGTCAAAATAGACAGAGACAAGGAGGTCAGGCCCAGCTGGTCGCCATGTTGGATTTGGCTCAGGCCTTTTAATACTGAGAGCACGAACGGGAGGAGGAGAGTGGACAAAGCAGAGGTGTTTGGTTTAGTTGGGGTGCGCCGGCCGGGGAAGAGGGGATGAAGGTGCTGGTTGGGGAAGGAGGAGTTGATGGCGTTGGCCAGGGAAGGGTGTGGTGCAGGGCACTATTAGTGTAGAGGGGGGCGTGGGTAGCGTAGAGGGGGGCATGTATTTCAGTGTCGGGGGCGTGGCTTCCAGTGTGGGGTGTTTATTTCCGTCGGGGGTGTTTATTTCCGTCGGGGGTGTTTATTTCTGTCGGGGTGGGGGGGCGGTTGGGTATTGGAGAGGAGCAGGCAGCAGACCGTACTCATCCTGATAAGGAATTTCCTTGATCGCGTAGAACTCATCATCAAGCCTCTTCTTTGCTTTGTAAACTTTCCCAAATCCTCCTGCAGCGATCTCCACCAATTCTTCAAAGTCCACCAAGCTGCAGGTGTTCATTTCATCAGGGAAGGAGCACAAATAGAAACTGGTCACTCACGTTGCACAGAGGTTTCCCCAAGCATTATCCATCTCGTTATGGCCCCAGGACACTTAGTGACATTTTCGAGGCTTGTGGCCCATTGGTTATTCTGCCCACCTGCAGCACTAGCATCACTAGGGAGTTGCAGACCACACTGGATGATGCCATCAGAGGGGGGTATCACCAAAGTGCACCATGTGGTCTTGTCTCCACGTGCTCCAAGCTCCAAACACCAGAGGGAGGGGGAAATGTGATGGTGTGGCAGATGTTGGAAATCCACGGCAGGTATGGCACCACTCCCCCCTCATCCCCCACTGAGTGAGGACACGAGCGGCAGCATGTGTCTCCCTCCTGCTGTTCCCCTAGTGCCCCCCTCCCCATTTAGGTTTGAGGCCAACTCTGTCTGAAAAGAATATAAAGTGACAACGAAGAAGAGTTTGAAGCCAAGTTATTTCATCTCCATTTTGAGACATTTCACAGCGGAAGTACAGAGGAAAAAAAAATAATCCTGCCCTTCAGCTTATCAATCCCCCCCATTTCCATCACCTCCCTCCTTATCTGGCACCCCAAGTTGCAGCAGCCGGTTTACCTACTCAGCTGTATGCCTTTGGGATGGGGGAGGGAAGCCGAGTGAAACCAGCACGGTCACAGCGAGAGCGTGCAGGTTCCACACAGACGGTGGTCGTGGTTAGGATCGAACCGAGGTATCTGGAATGCTGAGGCAGCTGGCCTTACTTGCAGAGCACTCACCTCACATTACCTGTACTCTCTCTGCTGTCCTGTAAGTTAGAAAGATGAACCAGAGATTAGTTTCCTCCCCTGTTACTTGTGAAGAAAACATTTCTCCCTCTGTGGCCTGAATGTTTGGATGACGATTTGTACCAAAAGCAGTCAAGGTCAGGACTAGATGCTTGGGTCGCTAGGGCAATTGGAGGATGCAGAGAGAGCATCGGGAAGTCTTGCGAAGCTGGCGCCTCTCCCTGTGCTGGTGCGCAGCTCACAGTGACGCATTCTCACTGCAGACCTTCTTCCCGGGTACCAGAGGCAGCTTCGCCTTCCCAGAGAGATAATGTCTGTGGCAGCAACGTTTGTCCCTTCAGCCTTGCACAGGCCGAGGAACAGGGCTGGAACCAACCTCAAATCAGTAAACAGACAGAAAGGAAAATAACAGCACAATTAACGGGTGCTTGGCACAGAGCAATCTCATGCCGCAAATTTTTAAGTTAGTTTGCAGACTCCCGGATGTATGCTGCCTGGAAGACTCCGTCTTCCATGTGGACAAGGAACGTATAAGACTGTAGCCCCTGCTTTGGGAGGGGGCTCTCCCAAGCTCTGGCTGCACTTCAGTTCCACGCTCCCAATCTTGGTACAGGGTGGGGGCGAGAGAGGGACAGTCAGCTGGGAGGATCGCCTCGCTGGGTCTAATCCAGGATGGAGGGAGCACACAGCGTCTGCTAGGTCACTGGAAGGGCATGGGAAGTGGGGTCACCAGGGCTGGAGATCAGCCTGAATGGTGAGAACTGCATTTAATCCAAAATAGTTGAGCGTAGTTAATAAGTAAATAAAACTATTATAAAAGATAGAAAGGACGGAACACAGGTTTCGTGGGCTGGACAACCTTCTCTACACAATAACCCTGGTCATGCCAGACACAATGCACAAGATTCAAACAGTGATTTAATATTGACAAATGAGCTCTCGTACCTGAGAAGATGTCCAGGTGGGTGCTAAAGGCCTAAAGTTGGAACAAGAAATGATTATCAGTCGTGCCGTCAGAATAAAACAGTCATTCGCTCTTTCAGTAACCACACCAGAACCAAGCAAAAACATGGCTAGATCAAAGGAGGTCTTGGGAAACCATACCAGAAACTCAACATCCACACACTTACCAACCACGCCACCATCCAGATCATTACCACAGCTGGCAAACAATAGAGGGCCACGCCACTGGTCACAGGAATTGCATCTGAAAAGCAATCCTCCACCACTGCCCACTGCCAAGCCAACGTTGGTCAGCTCACACTGGGTTCCATACAATCCAACCTTCTGAATCACCCCCAGCATGACGGAGCTTGCCAAAGGCCTTACTAAAGTTCAGATTGACATCTACTGCCCTGTCCTCATCAATCTTACTAGCCGGCCCTTGAAGGAAAAATTAGTGAGGCATGATTTAGTGTTGAAGGACTTTGGTCCTTGCCTTTCCAAATTCACACGTCCTTCCTCAGAATCCCCTCCAATAACATAGCCATGACTGACACAAGACTCATTGGATTGTAGTTTCCAGGCTTTTCCCTGCAGCCTTCCTGAAATAAAAGCATAACATTCACCACCCTCCAGTCTTCTTCGACCTCAACTACTACTAATGATGATGTAAATAACCCAACCAGCGATTTCCCCCCCCCCCACCCCCACCACTATGTCCTAGGATCCTACTTGATCAGACCCTGTGGATTTATCAACCTTGAGGTGTTTTAATACCTCCAGTCCCTCCTGTAACAAACTCAGATCTAGACATCACTGTTTACTTTCACGAGTTCCCCAGCCTCCATTTCTTTGTCCAAGATAAATGCAGACAAGAGATATTCATTTTGGACCTCTCCCATATTCTGTAACTCCACACACTGACCACATTGACCCCCAAAGCCATATCATCTCTGGTCAACTAGGCCTCCACTGCTCCTGCTAGCCGTATCCTTCATTCATGAGAACATGCCCTTTTCCCTGACAGGAATATGCCCTTCATGCCAATGGGAGCACGCTGATGGAAACATGCCTGACAGGAACGCGACCTTTGACCCGATGGGATCATGCCATTCATAAATTCTATCTCCCTTTTAAAAGCCCCTACTTATCAGAAAAACCCTTTACCTGCAAATAGCCTTCCCAATACCATCATAATTGGCCTTGTGTGCTCCAGTTCTAATCTTATCCATAACTAATCACCACATAATCCAATGAGGAGTAAATATTACCCAGGACTCTCCAAGGGTCATTGAATCTCCTGAAACCAACTTTAAGAAAAAATGGGTCATCTACTTTTACATTTTGCCATAGATGGATCTGGACCGCAGCGCGAGATGGATCTGGACCGCAGCGCGAGATGGATCTGGACCGCAGCGCGAGATGGATCTGGACCGCAGCGCGAGATGGATCTGGACCGCAGCGCGAGATGGATCTGGACCGCAGCGAGAGATGGATCTGGACCGCAGCGCGAGATGGATCTGGACCGCAGCGCGAGATGGATCTGGACCGCTGCGCGAGATGGATCTGGACCGCAGCGCGAGATGGATCTGGACTGCAGCGCGAGATGGATCTGGACCACTGTTGTAGACAGCACCTTTTAACTCTGGATCCACTTGAGCTCACCTGTAAAGCAAAAATTAAGAATAATCATTGTGGGATGTCTCAGGACACAGAGGTGAAAAGCACAATTAAAACCGTATCCCTTCAAGGAACAAAATCGTGATTTGCAATGGAACAAGAACCCTTCAGCTTTTCGCTGATTCAATAGAACAAAAGCAAAAAATGATGCAAATGCTTAGCATATCATGTGGTGACTGTGGAGAGAGGAACCAGTCATGTTTTAGGTTTGGGTCCCTTCATCTGATGGGAGCTTCCAGCATTTTCTGCTTTAATTTTGGATTTCCAGCTGCTGATTGGGCCTTTGTTGTGCCTGCATTATAACAGTGAAGCTGCCTCTTGCTTGACTTGCCACAATTCTGGTCTGGACCGTGCTGAGTGAGCAGACAGAATTAGACTGAGTGAAAGACATGGGTGAGTGAGTGCCAAGCGTGTGAAGAGGAGATGGAGGGAGGAAGCAGAGATGGGGATGCAGGGAGGGAGACCTGGAACGAGGGAGCAGATGCAGTAAAAGCAGAGAGTGGAGGATGCAGACCATGTCTGTCAGCAGGAAGGTATGTCCGAGTCAACAAGTAACACTCCCTCAATCAATCACACAATCTCAAGCAAGCGGAAAATTCTCTTGTCTGGCATCCACCAATCCCCATGGGCACTGGATACCAGGGGTTTTGCCACATTTAAAGCAGACAAATCTTTCTCCAGTGCTGAATTGAAAACCTTGAGAGTTCAGGGCAGTGAAACCTTCCTGCTGACCAGGGATGTTTACACTAGTATATCCTGAACTTATACTTTTAAAGATAGGGATAGAGAGACAGATATTTCCACAGCAGAGGATGCCAAGGAGTTCTTTAAAGAGTACCAAATACATTTTGAAGAAATAATTTTTTTAAGTTAGGAAAAGGGTTTGACCATTTAAACCCATCTGCCAAAACTGCTCATCCTGAGGCCTGAATTTTTCAACTTAATTTAAATTAGAGATGCCGCATAGTGACAGCCCCTACCAGCCCAAATACACACACCCTTGTGACCAATTAACCTACAAGCCCAGAATTGGAAGGTGGGAGGTAACCACAGCACCCGAAGGAAACCCACACGGACAGGGCGAGAATGTCCAAACTCCTTACAGGTGAATTCAAACCTGGGGTCACTGGCACTGGAATAGCATTATACTGATCGTGCCGCTCAAAATCACCGCGACAATAACCAATTTGGTGTCGCCATGGTATCTGTGAGATTGGAAACCATTAATAATCTGGAAGATTAATTTTGGGAAAGCCACTGTTTCTCATGGGCAAGAGCTCCAAAGATCTAGGCTCCATCCTGACCTCGAGTGCTGTCTACGTGGAGTTTGCAGGCCCATGGTTTCCCTCCCACATCCCAAACATGTGGTGGTTGGAGGCGTTATTAACCACTGTAAACTATCCCGAGCGTGCATGGAAGTGTGATCATTGGCAGAAATGTGAGGAGAATTGGCTCGAAATAATGTTTTGTTTTTTTTTGGTTTTTTTTTTACACCATAAACCACATTAACCATGATACATACGGCTCGAAAGAATGTTAATGGGAGAATGGGATTCCTCTGTGAAATGGCACAGATTTGAGGGGACAAACGGCCACCACCTCTGTCATTAAGGAATATGGAGTCATCGCGGCATAATGTGTGGCTCCGATATTGGCAAGGGCACCACAGGGGGTGGATGTCAATTCTCAACACCTGTGCCACAGAATCTCCCAGGATCACCCTTTCAAATCTCCTACAAATATCCAGACACCAGGGACGAGAATGTTTGTTGTACACTGATGTGATTAGTACTTACTAGGCTGGATATAGAAGGTTCCAATTTGTAACCATTATCGGCATCTTCCCTATGAGAGAATGAGAAGGGGGGGAAAACCAATGAAACACCTCTTAATTCACTCCTGTTCCGAGCAAACAATTCATACAGCCAGCCTGGCAACTCCCATGGAAATTAAATACAGCTCTCCCAGGTTCATCCTACACCTATATGAATGAAGCCACAGTGGGTGAGATGCAACCAAATAAACTGGAAACATAGTACCTTGACCAAGCAATCCAAACAGAAAGGCTGAAAATCCTCTCCAGGTCTGGCATCTTCTGTGGAGAGGGGAAACAGCTAACGTTTTGGATCTGGAACTGATACAGGAATATCAGAGCTGAGGAACAGCTTCTTTCCACGGTCAGTGAGAATGCTGAACGACCAAAGGAACTTGCTCACACTAACCAACCGTGACTCTCATATGTACAAAGCAATATTGATTTATTAGTATTGATGAAATACTTGTCCTGCATATGTATTGCTTGCCTCTGTGTGTTTTATGTCTGGTTGTTTTGCACCGAGGACCAGAGAACGCTGTTCTGTCGGGCTGTACTTGTACAATCAGATGGCAATAAACTTGACTTGAAAAGAAAGTTGTTTGTGGTAGCAGAGAAGGTGATGAGGGAGAGGATGAAAGGGAATTTCACTTTTGAAGCCGCTTTTAGGTGTTTCGAAGATTATGCGCCTGCAGGCGTGGCTAGCGGAGTTCAGCTGGCACATTTAGGTGGCCACGGAATGGACTTGAACGTGCCAGCTGACTGCTAGCCATCTAGCAGCAAAAACTGGCTACTCAGGACAGTGGCTCAGTCCTGCCCATGCTGCCTTGATGCCTGACAACAACTCAGGCATGACTTGACTCGCGCTGCCGGTCTTTCCCCTCTCGCCCACCCGACACCCACTGCCGGTTTCCCCCCCGCCCCTCTCCCACCTGACTTCCACTGCTGGTCTCCGCCCCCTCCCTCGCCCGCCCGACTCCCGCTGCCGGTGTCCCCCTCCCTCCCTTGCCCGCCTAACTCGCCAGGTACCAAATACTGCCGGGTCCGGAGAAGTTAACTCCACAACGTTGTTTACACAGGCCCCGGCTACATCGTTACTTTCTAGCTACATCATTACTTTGACGGGTGGTTAGTGCTGGTGTCCTGCTAATGAGGACTCCCCCGTCCCGCTCGAAACGGTACCGCACGTCGGCAGCAGGAGGGGGTTGTTTAACGTCACGCTCACGAGGAAGCTCACCCCCCCTCCCCCGACACCGACACCAGGAGCATCAAAATACGGAGCAACAATCAGTAACTGGGTTAGTTTCACTGAAATAGACACCAGTTGTTTCGGGACAGAATCGTCTTTACCCTGGCAGTGACACTGGATAACGGGGACGGGACGGAGACGGGAGAGCGGCTGGGCGCTACTTTTAGTTCTTTTTAAAAAAACTGACTTTCAGCTGAAACTAACAAGGGCTGTGGTGAGTTACATTGAACAAACACATCATGCGAGGGGAAGGGAGGAGGATGGGGGGGGGGGGGTGTTGAGGGAAATGATTTTTAACCACCTTAAATAAATATCCAGGTACCAAATACTTTTAAAACACACGCACGCGTTCAAACTTTTAACAAACCATGAGTGTACAGACGCAAAGCATTTCTCTCTCCACCGATCTATCTCCCTCAACACTCTCAAAGAGTCGATGGCTGATGACGTCACTGCAAAAAAGCGGCTACAAATGACTGAACCAGTTGCTGAGGTAGACTAATTGGCACAATTATGGTACGAGATGAAATAGCACAGTCATGGCCTGGCAAGTCCTATGGAGATATACTGTTCTGTGATTTCGACAGGGAGAAAATGCACCATGCTGCAGGTGCAGGAAATCCAAAATAAAAACAGAGCCTGCCGAAAGTGGCCAGGACTTCAGGCAGCATCTGCGGATGTGACAGTCCTTTCAAATGGCCCTCTGTCTGAAAGGAAACATCTATTTCTCTCTCCTGACCCACTCAGCATTGCCAATAAAGATCAGTTGGCCCAAAAGGCCTTGTGCTTCTGAAGGGCAGAGTCAGAAAAGGTGAAAAGACACTGAGAGCAACCCAGAACTGGAGCAGCACAGACACCTATAGAGGTGGCAGAGATAACGGTGGAGCAGGTGATGGGATCAGGGGTTGAGAAGGGGGCACAGTAAAAGCTGTCACATTGGTCAGTGCAGGAGTGAGTAAGGGCACCAGCTGGGTCGTGGTCTGCTGCCCTAGAGAGAACTGAACTAGCATTCGAGAAAGGGGAACAGCTTCAACAGTTGAAGATGAAAATTACGCAGTGGCAAGAACGCCACTGGTTGGTCCGTGCTTCCCAATTTACACTCAATTAACCTCCACCCCTGGTGGGAGGAAACCGGGGCCCCCGGGAAAAACCCACGCAGACATGGGGAGAACGTACCAACTCCTGACAGACAGTGCGGGACTCGAACTCCGGTCCCGATTGCTGGTGCCGTAAAAGGCGTTGTGTCAACTGCTACGCCAACCGGGTTGCCCGAGGGTTTCAAACCTCAAACATGAACACTGTTTTTCTCTATCTTTCTCTGATGCTGCCTTAGCTGTAGAATGTTTTCAGGATTTCCTGCCCTTGTTTAGGACATTAAACCAGAGACTGGTTTGCCCAAGAATGGCAGCTTTACTCACCTTTCCTGATCCAAATATGAACTAAATTTCATTAACAGAAAAGAGGAAGGGTGTTTGCCTCACAAGCTGAATACTGAGTAACTCCGCATGCTCTCTGCATCTCAAAACGCCTTTAAAATAGGGCACGATTTTTCAAATGCGAGTCATGTTAAGAGTTTTGTGGACATGAGGACATCTAATCAAAAACTCACCAGGAAAGACCCCTAGGACGAGAAAAAAAAAAGAAAATTCCGCGATAGGTAGGGCCGCAGAATAGTGTGGTGGCACCCGGAGTCACTCCAAAGCAACAATGGCAGTTCTCTGTTTGGCCTCCTGCAGGTTGCTCCCAGAGGCACATGGAAATTCTTTTCCATTGATTACACACCGCACACTAAACCTGGGAGAGGACAAGGTTTTCCTGAGCACACAAAGCTGTATTAGACACAGGGCTAATACTCTGAACGCAATCATTTGGCCCATCATGTCCACTTTAAGCTATCCGATTTGTCTCACTCCCCTAGTTTTTCTGGGAATTAATTTTTCCCTTCAAGTCCTTGTCTAACTTGCATTTGGAATATAAAATAGCAGCATGAATAGACCACCTTGCCGTTCAAACCTACCCCGACATCCATGTTCATTAAGGCTGATCTATCCTGAGGAGAGTCTTGTATCGCTTATGATAGGTCAGGTCGATGCAGAGGATTGTTAAAACAGCCAAGAAGATTACTGCGGTTCCCTTTCCTCTATTGACATTGACTGGGAGCGTGGCCTAAATAGAGAATTCTACAAGACCCTTTCCATCCGGCACACAGTATCTTTGACCCACACTGTACGGAGCATCAAAATCAGGACTGCTCGCTAGGGAATGGTGCAAGATTGATGAAAAGTGTCCTGTAATGGAGTAAATCTGTGGTGATATGTAATTACACCACTAGGTCACCAGGGATTATCCCAGTGACCTTGTATATAAAGCAGTCTAGAGCTACAATCTAGCCTTCCAGGTTTGTCTTGCAGAGAGACAAGACCTCTTAGTGTACATATTAGTTTATTAAAGCTGTCTTATACTCACACTGCTGGTGTGGTATTGTCAGTACAATTTAATAAACTAATATCATAGCTACTAGGATGGAAGCTGCTGCTGCTCCAACAAACATTCCCGACCACCTGGAGACCTTTCCTGAGGAATGGAATCCGGGGACGACCAGCACGCACGTGCATCAAAGGACAGAGACGGCGAGGGACCGCTGTACTGGAATCATGGTGGAATGCAGGGAAGACCACAGAAGTACGATAGGACAGGTAAGAAACGGCCAAGAGCCCTGCCTGCCCGTGGGTTCGCCGATACAGGTGCCGCTGACTCTGAAACCCAGTCCGATCAGAACGGGGCCCTACAAGCACAGGTGGAAGGATCTCCACAAGTCGTGCTCCCGATCGCCAGGTATGTGCAGAATTCCCGACCACTCCGTCACTCCCCCTGCAGCAGTTTCCCCAGTACCACGGAGACCTGACGCTACTGCTGGGATCCCCCCTAAGCCCGCTGCAAAAGTCCCAAAGCCAGAGACTCAGACTCAGCCAACAGCCCCAAGCACCCAGGTTACTCCTCCAGCAGACACAAGCCCCACAGAGGCTCTACCAGCAGCTCCCAGTACCCCAGGGTCTGCCCTTGCTACACCTGGAGACTGGGAACGATCCCCTGGGGTTCCCCCACATTACCTAAGGGACCAGAGACTGCAGCTTACCATGTACTGCGACCAGACAGGCTGGAGCTCGACCCCAGAAATCCCAGAGCTGACACGCACTTTGGCTGCTGGCAGAGATGCTTTCTGAATTACGTGGAGGGTGCTGAGGCATCAGATAAAGAGCTATTAATGCTGCTGTTAGCGCAGCTGGGAGACCACCCTTACTCCCTTATACAGGATGCCAGGTCCTACCAAAAGGCAATGAGCACTTTACAGAAGCATTACAGTAAGGGGCATAGCGAACTCCACTCCCGCCCGGTACAGGCTCATGACCAGGTCACAACAAGTAGGGGAGTCTGCCAGAGACTTTATACTCTCTCTCTGAAAGACCTGGCGAGAGGCTGCAACTTTAAAGCAGTATCAGCTCAGGAGTATGCGGAGGACCTTATTAGGGACAGAATTGTTGCAGGCACTGAGACGAGACATCGATTGCTGGAGAAAGGAATGGTGGGGCTAGATGAGGCAGAGACTATTGCAGAAGCTTTAGAATGCTCCAGGAAAGAATTGGAGGAGTACTCACAGGACCCTGGGGCTGGGACAAACGCAACACTGCTGGACTCTCTAGCCCCACGAAAAGAAAAGTACGCTGCCTCACAGGAATTCACAGCAACAGCAGTACACCTTGGGGGACCCAAGTGCTTTTTCTGTGGACAAAGAAAGTACCCCAGATCCCTCTGCCCTGCCAGAGAAAATGTCTGTTCCAACTGTGGAAAACTCGGGCATTATGCAAAATTTTGCAGAAGCCCCAAGGCCATAGCTAAGGCCCATTCTCATGCTAATGAGAGGCAGGAAAGCTCTTCTTTCTCCACAGACAAACAGAAGAAGAATGCCATGTGCAGCCAGCCATCTTGGACAAATGCTACAGAGCAGAGGACATAGTCTTCAGGAGATGAATATGATGCTGAGTACTATCGGATGGAAGGACATGCCAGACTTGCTTCCCTATGTATGAATCAGGCGAGTCCACACAACTTATCTGATGCCATTGTGTGCATCAAAATTAATGATGTGAGGGTAAATTGCTTAATAGATAGTGGAAGCACTGAAAGTTTCCTTGACCAGGGGTTAGTTAACCACCTTTCCCTCCCCACATGCCCGAGTGAGCACCAGATCCTGTTAGCAGCCAGCAGCCTTGCGGCTGAGGTAAAACAGTTTTGCAAGGTTACTCTAGAAATCCAAGGCACAAAATACAAAGGGTTCAAATTACTAGTGCTCCCTCACCTCTGTGCCCCGGTACTATTGGGGTTAGATTTTCAGTGTCAGAAAGCATTACAATAGTGCACAACGGGCCTCACCCCCCCACTACGCCTTACGAAGAAACAACACTGCAGCCTGTCTGTCCTGAACATAAACCCTGTGAGAGATGAGTAACACTGATATAAAAATATGAAGATGAGGAAACTAGTATAGATATATGGGTAATGAATAAAGCCAGCATGAATAGGATAAGAATAGATATTAGAATGTAGGAAGTAAAGTTAGTCTGAATAAGATAAGGGTCTTCTAGCCTTAGACAGAATTAGCAAGTTCTGCATGTAAGAAGTTAGTCAGCCCTGAGAGTCAGGAAGGTGTGAATAAGGACAATGACATGATGGGACACCTACAGGATACCCCTTGGTCCTCCAAGTTCACAGAAACAGCACGTAGGCAGACAGGATTGCCTAATGCCAAACTCATCCAGGACGCAGAAGAATGTAAGGGGGAGGGTATTCCTATTCTGAAATCAACTGTATAAAAGTTGGGTGAGCCCCAGTGTGTGTGCGTGTATTCCCAGGGTAAGGGGAAGCACCCAACTTTGCACTGTTGTATAATAAATGTTCTTTGTTCTCAATTTTTGTCTCGAGCAATTTCTGTGAAGGTACTTCTGTTTCTAACAACCCCCTCCACTTTTCACATACCTGACCCCAGAATGCACACCAATAGCCACAAAGAGCAGGAGGTACAGCCCGAGGGACAGAGCCTTCATTAGGACAGAGGTCCACAGGCTACTACAGGAGGGCATCATAGAGCAGAGCACCAGCCCCTGGAGAGCCCAGGTGGTTGTAGTAAAGTCAGGAAAAAAACTGTGCATGGTAGTGGATTTCAGGCAGACAATCAACAAATTTACACAACTAGATGCCTATCCCCTGCCACGCATAGCAGACATGGTCAACAACATTGCGCAGTATAAGGTGTTCTCCACCATAGACCTGAAGGCAGCATACCACCAACTGCCCATTAAAAACAGCGATCGCATTTACAAGGTATTTGAAGCACACAGCAGGCTGTATCAATTTCTGCGGCTCCTCTTCGGTGTCACCTATGGAGTGTCCTTGTTTCAGAGAGAAATGGACCGAATAGTAGATGAGTTCCAACTGAAAGCGGTGTTCCCCTACTTAGACAACGTGACAATCTGTGGCCACTCAGGGGGATCACGACATGAATTTAAAACGCTTCTTCCAGGCAGCCGAGGAAAGGAACCTAACATACAACAGGGACAAATGCGTCTTTAGCGCCAGGAAGTTGCCAATCCTGGGCTACATAGTGCAGAACGGGGAAATCAGCCCAGACCCAGCCCGTATGCGCCCTCTCCTAGACCTCCCAGTGCCACACATGCTGAAAGCACTAAAGAGGTGTTTGGCACTGTTTGCTTACTGTGCCCAATGGGTCCCCAACTACGCTGACAGGGCCCGCCCACTTAAAAAAGCCTGTTTTCCCACTGTGCCCAGCAGCCACCAGAGCATTCAGGGACATTAGGAACCACATCACTAAAGCTACCATGCGGTCCATAGATGATCGATCAAGTAGAAATGGATACATCAGATGTGGCTCTGGCAGCCACCCTAAACCAAGACGGACAACCTTTTTCTCCCCTGAGGTAAGACACTCAGCAGTAGAGAAGGGTGCCCTAGCCATTGTGGAAGCAGTAAGGCACTGGCGACATTATCTGGCCTGCAAACATTTCATCCTCGTCACAGACCAATGGTCTGTGGCTTTTAATTTCGATAACCAGAACAGGGAGAGAATTAAGAACAACAAAATCCTGCACTTGTGGATAGATGAATATTCCCGTTTCCCCTTCGCAATCCCGTGTTCTGATGTATCAGCAGCCACTGTTATAAAATGTCTCCAACCCATCTTCAGCATATTTGGGTACCTGAACTACATACACACAGACAGGGGTGCTGCATTCATGAGCGCAGAAGTACAGCAATACCTGCACAAGAGAGGGATTGCTACCAACTGCGCTACAAGTTACAATCCCAAGGGGAATGGACAAGTCGAAAGGGAAAATATCACTATCTGGAAAACAGTCCTCTTGACCTTAAAAGCAAAAGACCTACCTGTTACTAGATGGCAAGAAGTGTTGCCAGAAGCCCTACACTCTATACGTTCTTTGTTGTGTACTGCCACTAACATGACCCCACATGACCGTATCTTTTCTTCCACAAGGAAAGCCACGATGGTCACAGTGCTGCCTAAATGAATGATGACACCAGGACCTGTTCTCCTCCGGAAGCACTGCAGACCCCACAAAGCGGACCCGCTGGTGGATCAAGTGGAGTTGAGGCACGCGAACCCTCAGTACGCCTTCGACACATTCCCAGATGGAAGAGAAGACTCGGTGGCCACCAGGGATCTCACGCCTGCCGAATGTGTGAGCAATGCGGAGGAAACACAGATGTCTACAGATCAACAAGGAGCACAGCAGCAGTCACTAGAACAGTCGTCCATCGAGTCACCCTAGAGGACAATACCACCCACCCCGGAAATCAGGACCCTGAGTTCACTGTCCCCACAAAATATCACCACCCTAGACTTGATGGCAGGACCTAATCCCATACAAGAGGATCCCCAGCCCACATGGCCACATGACCAACCAGTATTTCCCACTCCCATACCTCCATCAAGAAAGGCTGAAAGGCAGACCGGACTCCCCACCCCTTTACCACTACCGAGGAGGTCCAGAAGGCAACAAAAGCCACAAAAACTTTGGACTTATGAACTTACAAACAAGGAAAGGAGGACGGGGGTGGGGGGAATAACAATTTTTTAAGGGGGGGGTGAATGTGGTGATATGTGGTGACCTAGTGGTGACACCACTAGGTCACCAGGGGTCATCCCAGTGACCTTGTCTATAAAGCAGTCCGGAGCTACAGTCTAGCCTTCCAGGTTCGTCTTGCAGAGAGACAAGACCTCGTAGTGTACATATTAGTTTATTAAAGATGTCTTATACTCGCACTGCTGGTGTGGTTATTGTCAGTAAAGTGGTGAGATTGATGAACAGTGTCCTGTAATGGAGTAAATCATCCCAAAGATTTATATACTTTAGTTTGATTATTTATGGGTTCAAGTGTGCAGCGTGGTCCAGAGAGACGCTATTTCACTGGGGTGTGTATGTACGACAATAAACCTGAACTCTTCTGTGGCAGATCTTCACAGCTATTCATTGCCTGATCTTTCAGTTGGCATTAATGGATCTGCTTCTGGATCACACCGTGCGCGGATCCCTAATCCAGAGCTTTTGACAAACCACGTCTTGCTTCCTCGTTGCTGGGGAAAAATAAAATTCCAACCTTTTGTTTTTGGAACAGTGGATTATCAGGATTTGGAACTGATGGACTGAAAGAGTCAGGAGAGATTTTTTTTAAAAAGGGAAAAGGGGATAAATGTCTGAAGAGGAAGAAATTTCAGAGCTACGGGGAAAGAATGGGTCTAAAGAGCTGACACAACCTGGGGCGCGGTGGTGGGGGGGGGGGGGGGAAGTCCCGTAGCTGAGCTGAATCAATCCCTCGCTCCCTAATCCTCACATCAACACCCTACGATTGTTACTAAGTGTGAAGAAGGACGCGAGAGTCCTTGTTACAGACCCTCCCCACCAGCAGCAGCAACACAGGGGACTCTCTGACTTTCAGGCTGTTCCCAGGGACGCCTGCACATTCACGTCCAGGTTTATCATCATCCACATGTATTACAACTGGATGAAATGGCATTCTTCAGTCCTCAGTGCAGAGAACATGCGCACAGACAGACATAGCACCCGCACACACAAACGGTTCACTTGCTGTGTATATAGAATACATATTCTATATGTATACATACATATAGAAAGATAAATAAATATTGTTAAGTAAATAGTTGAGCCTGGGCGGGTTTGTATGAGCAGTTCATTCGTTGCTCAGCAACAACTCACCCTTTGGCCCGCCCGCAACCTGTCAGTCTTTCAGCAGATGGGGATGTCAGTGATGGAGTGCTGCCGAATTGCACACTGCAGGCTGCAGGGGGACGTGCTGAGGGGTGCCCAGAGGATCGGGCACCCAGAGGATGGTGGGGAAGGGCCCCAGTCTTCTATTAGTGAGCATTGAAGGGTTGAGGTGAAGTGGAAAGCCCTCAAACAACCAAGGAGAGAGTAATGACAAGGTGCCAATGGTGTTAAATAGAGGACAAATGCAACAATGTAGTGTAATGGAAAAGTGTGGATGTGAAAAAGACTCAATAATTTATTGTGAAAAAGCTTTATTTTTGGAAGAATAAATGCTTAATTAATTTTACCCTATTAATTGGCTCTGACTTGCATTCATGAAAAGGTGAATTTTAGCTGTGTAGAAGAATCGGATTAAGTGTAAAAGACATTTAAGAGAATTACAATGAACCGCCAGCCCAGAGTGTACCATTAGACACCAAGTCCTCCCACCACCCTGGCTCATCTCGCCTCACCCTTCTCAGTGGCTCCCTCAACTTTCCTCCTGACAGTAAGTACCAACACTCCCTGGAGTCTCGCTTCCACTCAGGCAATGAGCAGCCCTCAAATACTCATGGCCCCTTGTTCTGGATTCCGCATAGTAAAACCATGTCCTCCATGCCTACCCACAAACTTCCTGCAAATCTCTAAACACCAAGGTAACCCCAAAGCCTCAACACCAAGGCCCGCAACCCAACCTGCTCATTTCTCCCTTTCATTCTCAATTTCCTACTGTGAGTAACGAAACAGTTCTTACTCTGGACAATGTGGAAGTTCATGCTTGTCCATTTCCTTGAAGGAATAAGACAGTTTCTTCTTTTGCAAATCGTTTAAATTTCCGACTGTACTTTGTGAACTGTTGGCTGACTGCAACCCATCAAGGAAAAAATAATTTAAAACAGAGAACTCCTTACATTTGAAAAGATAGCCAAGTGTGAAGATATGGAGCCAGAGTTTCTCAACTGTGTTCTCTGTGGGGATACAACCACCAGCCGACTGCAGGGGGCAATCTCTGTACCTGCAGGAAGACCACCCAAGGGGCTGACTCCACCTGGCCGGCTGTCAATCAGCCGACCAGAATATAGACCTGAGCCAGTCACATGGGGAGCCGCCAAGGCATGAACTGGTGGTCAGACTTTGACTGGAATAAAGCCTGTTGTACAGTCTTTTGAGTTTTGTGCTTGTTTGCTGCTACCTCAGGGCACCACATTCATATGATGTCAACACAGCGTTTGGCTTTTACCCTAAAACTGCTTGTGAAAGTGCCATAAAGATAATGCAAAAGCTCAATAGGTCAGGCAACGTCTATGGAAAGGGAGACAGAGTTAGCTCTTCAAGTTGACGACCCTTCATCAGGAGTGAGGGAAAGATAGTCCTGGAAGTAGGTGATTGAACAAGTACCTCAGTTGCACAGGCCACCAGGTGTGACTGAGCTTTCCTGTGTAATTGCGCTGGACATGAACAGATGTGCTTTCAAATGACAGAGCAACCTGAACATACGAGTTGAAGTATAAACCCTGCAATGGGGAACGTTCTTCGTGCATGATCCTCCTGGGAAAAGGGTGCTGGGTATTCTCTGCAAGGACATGAGTGAGCCTGGGGAATCCCACCTAGGAAGGCTCTTGCCTGCTGCGAGGGCCTAAAGAAGAAAACAGATGGTCTTCTCTCCCGGGGGATGAATTGACTTGTGTACAGTGAAAGGTTTAACATACTAATTTTTTAAAAATTTAGCACGATAACAGGCCATTTCGGCCCATGAGCCCAGTCCCCCAATGAACAGACAACGCCGGTACATTTCAAATGGTGGGAGGAAACTGGAGCCCCCAGGGAAAACCCATGCAGACACAGGGAGAAAGTACAAACTCCTTACAGACACCACGGGATTCAAACCCAGGTCCCCATCACCAGCGCAGTAAAGTTGTTGCATTGACCGCTGCACCAACCAGGCTTCTCTGGTAAGTCAACCAGCAGGTGGTGCAAAATTACACAAAAATTGGAGGGATGGAAGGGATTATAGAGAGAGAAAGGAGTGTAGGGGTTAGATGGGGTTACAGAGAGGGGGTTTAGGGCCAGAGGGGGTTATAATAGAGAGGGAGGAGTGTAGGGGTCAAATGGGGTTACAGAGAGAGGGGGTTGAGGGCCAGAGGGGGTTATAGAGAGGGAGGAGTGTAGGGGTTACATGGAGTTACAGAGAGGGGGTTATAGAGAGGGAGGTGTAGGGGTCAGATGGGGTTACAGAGAGGGGGTTTAGGGCTGGAGGGGGTTATAGAGAGGGAGGAGTGTTGGGGTCAAAGGGGTTACAGTGAGAAGGGGTTCATGGCTGGAGAAGGGTTACAGAAAGGGGGTGTAGGGCTGAAGGGCATTATAGGGAGGGAGGGGAGTCAGGGTCAAAGGGGTTACATAGAGAGGGGGGTTTGGGCCAGAGGCTGTTACAGAGAGAAGGAGGGGTGTAGGGCTGGAGGGGGTTATATGGAGGGAGGGGATTCAGGGGCAGAGAGAGGGTTATGGAAAGAGGGAAGGGTGAAGATTCAAAAATGGGAAAAGCACGAGTCTCGATTACTCAGTGCACGGAAAGTTTTCCCCTCCTGGGAAATGACATCCAGTCGATTCCCTTTGTTCGGCAATTAATGACCTAAATCAACACACATGCTCACAAACAACGAACTTCGCCGAATGGAACATGCTGCGTCTACTGTACCCTCATGCAAATTAATTCTTCAGAGTTCACAGATTTGTTGGAGTCAGTCAATAGATCCCTCTTCTTCTCATCCTGAGCCACCTGGGTCTGGAAGGGAATATGACTTTAATCAAGTAGACGCCAAGACAGAAGAAGATGAGGGCGTAACTCACACAAAGTTGTTGGAATGTGATAAGGATGCGTCCTTGTCTGTTTCCTGCTTTTTGATTTGTCTTGTAACCAACCGTACTGTGTGAGAGGGAGTACATATCCAGTAGCAAATGATTAAAGACTTGTTTGTTTTGGGTTAGAAAAGCTTGTTCTCTACCTGATACGGGCAGAGTCTCGGTTGTGGACTCTCCAAGGTTAACCTAGTTAATAAACTCTTCTGAAACGATCTCCCGGGCTGTGTTTTCTACTTAAATAATTATAGAGTCCCGAAGAAATCGGCGACAGAATCTGGTGCTGCAAGCAGGATCCTCGTTTGCAGGATCACGGACAGAAGTGAGCGGGCAACGGCCCTGACCAAGAACCCAGCTGAAAGGGGGTGAAGCAGGCTCACACACCAAGACCCCTTTATAGAAGGGTGAGGTAAACGTCGAGACCTCCGCAAGGACAGAGTGAGACAATGATAAGACTTAGGTAAATTGAACTCTAAAGCAGCCCAGGGCGACTACGTGGAAGGAAGAGACACCGGTGACGTGCATAAAGGTGGAAGAAAACTGTTGTCGCTTTGCTATCTCGTGTATCCTAATTCTGTTAAGTCTGCAGACAGATGGGAAATTGTCAGACTAAAGAGACAGAGCCCGGTCGAGCAGCTGGTTCCGTTCCCGGGATAAAGCCTAAGCCTGCCATGGGAAGATCTACGAAGGCAAGATCGAAACAACGCAAACGAAAGGAACTGGTAGGAGACCCACTGCAGCCTCCAGGCTCGCCAGCGGACATCGTAATGAATGAGATGGGTAATTAGAACTATGCCATACGGTTCAGTAACAATCTCTACGGATGGTACCAGGGAGACTGGCCATATAAGGGAACACTTGACTTAAAAGTAATATCCTACTTCAAAGATGACGTTCAGTCAAGAGGAGGGGATCCGACGTGGGATGTTAATTATTTTAGAGACTGTTTTATAGCCTGGACCAATGTGGCAGGGCACCACCAACCTTGGCCTAAATCGCCGCAGAGTAAATCACCTTCAAGCCCCACAAACCAACCACCTCCATATCCCAACCCGAACATGAGAGCCCCCCAACCTGTCCTGCTGTATCCACAAACTATGACAGGAAAGGATGGGATGATCTAATTCAGACCGCCACCACCTATGGCCACCAACAAATGCCGGGAGCTGCCTTGCCAGTGGGGGCGGCAGCTGGTCTAATACCTCCACCTGTACCTGCTCCTGCAAGTGTCCCACCCGCACCCCTGGATGAGACCACGCCGCCCAGGGATTCCCCCAGTGAGAGGGAACCTCCCGAGGATGGAGGGCGCTGAGGAAGAGGAAGGGAATCCCAGGACACAGGTCCGTACCCGGAGTCAGACCAAAGCTGGTCTACCTGATTCTACTACTCGATACCCTAGAGTTATGATAGGCAACACCCCAATCTTGAAACCCTGGACACCAGCTAAGGCGCAGGATATGATCACTATGCCCCTGACCCCGTTAAAGCCCCCCACTAGATTTCACTCCTTGCTGGACCAGACCTGGTCACCTTTACCATCCCCTACTAGGAGATGTCTGGTCGTTACTTCAGGCCACTTACGGCTCTCATTGGCAGGCGGTGAAAGAATCATTCACTGTACCGCCTGGAGAGAATGGGGATTGGTGGACAGACGACACTATGGCAGATAATGGTCCACTGGTTGCACAACAGGGGAAGAGAAGCTATAATGCGGAGTGCCAAAAGACACGGGGATATTGGAGAGGTCACCCACTGTCTCCAGAAAACAGGAGACGAGATGATGGAATTCGTAATTCGATTTAAAAACACCTGGGAGGAAAATGCTGGGGTGCCTCTACATGATAACCAGACCTTTGCGGTACAAACCTTGCTGAATTGTATGCTGCCCCAAAATGTAAAAATATATAAGATGAAGCAATTGGATTGGCAAGGAAAGAACTGGGGGGATACTATCATGGCAGAGGTCGACAGCATCGAGTCCACGCTGCTGAAGATCCAGCTGCGCTGGATGGGTCACGTCTCCAGAATGGAGGACCATCGCCTTCCCAAGATCGTATTATATGGCGAGCTCTCCACTGGCCACCGTGACAGAGGTGCACCAAAGAAAAGGTACAAGGACTGCCTAAAGAAATCTCTTGGTGCCTGCCACATTGACCACCGCCAGTGGGCTGATAACGCCTCAAACCGTGCATCTTGGCGCCTCACAGTTTGGCGGGCAGCAGCCTCCTTTGAAGAAGACCGCAGAGCCCACCTCACTGACAAAAGGCAAAGGAGGAAAAACCCAACACCCAACCCCAACCAACCAATTTTCCCTTGCAACCGCTGCAATCGTGTCTGCCTGTCCCGCATCGGACTGGTCAGCCACAAACGAGCCTGCAGCTGACGTGGACTTTTTACCCCCTCCATAAATCTTCGTCCGCGAAGCCAAGCCAAAGAAATTGGCTAATATGGACAGGGAAGGACTGTTTACGCAAAAGGAAAAGCGAGACAGACAGTTTTATATGCACATGAAGGGAGAAGAGAGAGGACAAGGTAGATCCCGAGATAAGGGTAACGATCAGTGCCACAACTGCAGAAAAAGGGCCCATTGGGCGCGGGAGTGTAAAAGTCCATCCCGAGGTAGAGGCTGGCAAAAGGAGGGTACCCGATGCCCAGAGGAATTCAGACCCCAGGTAGATTCATACTCTAACCTGAGCCAGAACTGTGACGCTTATGGCCAGTGACCCCAATTCTCTTTTCGACAACCGAACCCATAGGGGTGCCCAGAGGAACTGGTGGTGTAGGGTCCCCTCATCCAATTGTCCTCCAGCGGAGAGACCCAACCCATGATCAGTGTAAAATTGGGAGAGGGGGAAGAGTTTAATGTTGGTTGATACCAGAGCCACCATGTCCTTTGTACCGCCATCCTTGGCAGCACTGGGGTATATGGTAGTCCCATGGTAGATCCGCTTTCACAACCAATGACCCTAATGGTTGGATACACCAAGAAACAAGAAGAGCTTATTGTTTCAGCCATTACCCCAGTCCCCATATTAGGAGACAGGCTCTGTGCAAAATGAATGCGACGTTGTACTGCACAGAGGAGGAAATATTTATGGATTTGCCCACCTCTCACACATATCAGCTCATCCGCACAACAGCAGACGATGAACTCGATATGAACAGAAATCCAACTCACTTTGGTTGGTGGCTAGAGACTATCCCCTTTCTTGAACAATTGGAAGAAGTAATGAGGTTATTACAAAGGTCACAGGAATTTTCGACCCTGCAGCAACTGGGTGCTGTCCTGCAAATTGTGGCTGAGGTAAAGGACCTCCATGTGTCATCTAGGTATTTTGCGCCCGGAGAGGAGGTCCCACATATAACGGGACAAGGGGACTCTGAGGAGGTAACTGTGGGTCCGCAACTGCTTTTCAGACCAGAGGGCATAGGGGCACAGGCCAAATTAAGCCTGGACCAGACATCTCGTTTCCGACTGCCACGCACAGCCCCATACGTCTCCTTGGCAGTGCGTCAACCTCATCAGCCGAAAGACATGGGACAGATGGTCACGACTTTGCAGAAACACGATCGCTGGCTGCGAGAACCCTAACACCGGGCAGAAAGGGCTTGCGAGGCATACGCTGACTTATGGTTGAAAGAAGGAGACTTCAGTGTAGACATCCTCTTTCACTTCCCTGACACCGGTAGCATTCAGGTGGGAAAGAAAATAGTGCCGGCGTCCTTCCGCCAAACCTGCAGAGTCAATCCACTATAGATGGCCGGCTGCCCTAGTGCAGGTCTCCATGGAAGTGTGGGCACAGTCAATTACGCATGTGGGCTTTGTATATACTGCCCCGTCACATAAGGTTACAGTGAGGGAGAGAGCACCCCTGCCAGCAGTAAAACAATATCGCCTTTCTCTGGCCGCTGTTGAAGGCGTACGAGGCATCAAAGACGACCTGGAACGACAGGGAGTGCTTGTTCAAACACAAAGCCCCTGCAATAGGCCAATCTTGCCCATACCAAAGAAGGACAAGAACGTCTGGAGATTTGTCCAGGACCTCAGGGCCATAAATGACATTGTGGTGTCAACCGCATCAGGGGTCCCAGACACGAACACTGTCCTGTGCGCCATACCTGCCACCACCACAACTTTCTGTCATTGACCTGTGTTCTGCCCTCTTCTCCATACCACTCGCAAAAGAGAGTCAATACCTCTTCGCTTTTACCTATGAGGGCCAACAGTATACATGGACACGCCTTGCCCAGGGCTATACCGAAAGCCCAACCGTATACCCAGTCGCCGTGCGAAGAGACCTGACGGAGCTCACCCTGCCCAGGGTTCGACCCTTTTGCAATATGCGGACGACCTGTTAGTAGCCTCCCCCGACGAGGCTGCATGCATTGAAGATACTGTCGCTTTGCTACAACTCCTCGCCTGCCGGGGCCACCATGCCTCCATGCAGAAAATGCAATTCTGCCAGACGGAAGTAAAATATTTGGGATATATTTTACAGGAGGGAGAGCGAAGAGTGGGCCCAGAAAGGATAGCAGCTGTATGCCAGATAAGTAAACCAACCACAAAAAAGGGAATCCTGGCTTTCCTGGGCATAGTGGGATACTGCAGAGAGTGGATACCAGAATATCGAGAAATGGACGCAGCACTAAGAGCAGTTACTGTGAAGGGAGAACCGGAGGAAGTGCAGTGGACAAAGGAAAGAGAGCAAGCCTTTCCGAATCTTAAACAGGCTCTGACACAAGCCCCTGCTTTGGGCCTCCCTAATTATGAGGAACCCTTCACGCTATATGTAGCAGAGAAGAAGGGATTTGCTTGCTGGTGCAACAGCACGGAGGAGGGAAGAGGCCTGTAGCCTACTACTCCACCAAACTCCTGTTAAGATTAATTGGGATGCCCCCGTGTCTGCGGGCGGTGGCTGCCACGGCAGAGATAGTAGAAAAATCAGTATCGCTGGTGCAGGATCGGCCATGCACAGTGGTCACAGATCATGCTGTACTACTGTTGCTCAACTTGACATCGACATAGCATTTCACTACAGCCCGAAGGACAGGTACTGCTATCCCGACCCAATTACACTTACAAAAGATCAGGCTCTTACAACCCTGCAATTGTCTGAAACAGAAGAGGAAGATCACGAAGGACACGACTGTGTGGCACTGACCGAGCATGTGACCTGACCTAAAGACTGACCCAATAGAAGCAGATATCACCTTATACGTTGATGGGTCTTCACACCGGCTCCGGGATGAGATGCTATATGCGGAGTACGCCATAGTGAATGATGATGAAACTATCGAGGCATATGCCCTAATGGAAGGCACCACTTCACAAATGGCAGAACTGTTTGCCTTAACTAGAGCGTCTGTATTGGCAGACGGAAAAAGAGCAAATATCTATACTGATTCTCAGTACGCTTTTGGGGTGACCCACAATTTCGGCCAGAAATGGAAAAATAGAGGGTTCATTCCAGCCATTGGGAAGGGGATAAGACATGCGGAAATGATAGAGGGCCTAATAGAAGCCATCCAACTCCCGGCAGAGTTGATGATTGCTAAATGTCAGGCTCACATCAATCAGAACAATCCTGTGTCAAGGGGAAATGAGCGGGCCGACATGGCGGCCAAACTAGTCACCAGCCAACAGAACCCCATGTTACCCATGACCCTCAAGCGAGAGGTCAACACTCCTGAGCAATACCAAATGATACAGGAATTAGAATTGAAAACTGCACAGGAGGGGGTTTCTGCCCAAGAACGGCATACGTGGGAAACCTACAGATGCCAGATGGTCAAAGGCATATGGAAAAGCAATGATGGTCGAGTGGTGTGTCCAAGAAGTCTGTACCAGCCTATAGTGCAATTAGCACATGGACAAGCCCATTTGGGAAAGGCAGGAATGCTACATAACATAAAGCAAATTTGGTTTGCACCTGGAATATCTACCAACATAGAACGGCAGGTGAGAAACTGTCTGATCTGTCAGCAAAACAATCGGGGGCACTCGCCTGCCATATTTGATAAACTTCCCCCTGCTCATGCTCCTTTCGAGAATTTGTAGATTGACTTTGCCCACATGCCAGCTTGTAGAGGGTTTAAATATCTATTCGTGATCGTTGACATGTTCACACGATGGATAGAAGCGAACCCGACAAAAAGGAATGACGCTCAGACAGTAGCTAAGATTCTGATGAAAGAATTGATTCCCCAGTATGGGATCCCACAGGGAATAAATAGCGACCAAGGCTCCCACTTCATGTGGAAGATAGTGACTGCAGTAAGTGAAATAATGGGCATAGATTGGAAATTCCACATACCGTATCAGCCTCAATCTTTTGGTATGGTGGAGAGATTAAATGGAGAAGTAAAAAGGGGACTGGAAAGAAAGTGTGGCGAGACAGGACTACCCTGGCCAGAAGCCTTGCCTATAGCATTATACACCCTACGCAATCAGGCAAATCGGAATACAAAATTGACACCACACGAGGCTCTGATGGGGCACCCCATGAACATGGGAATAAGACCCCCCATGATGCCAGATGAGGTTACCAAGGTTTGGATACAGGAAAGCACCCTAGCATATGCCCAAGGGTTGTGTGAGGCTGCCCTATGAATGTAAGATAAGATGAAAGCTGCCTAAGGACCATGGCTGGAGGAAAACACCCACCCATTTTTACCAGGAGATCAGGTAATGGTGAAAGCACTCACGACTGTTCTTTTCTCCCCTTGGTGAAAAGGACCCTCCCAAGTCCTCCTAGTTACAAGAACCGCCTTAAAGTTAGATGCACTGGACGGCTGGATCCACGCAACCCGGTGGTACTGGGTTGGGCATGATACAGACAAAGGCGATGCTTGCACGGACAGCAATCAAGATACTGGGGGGATTGACGGAAGTAACCACAGAGGAGACAGTCAAGATCTTTCCCGAGAAGAACCCTGATGCTAAGGGATGCTGGGACAATTCCACTATGTATCGTAGAATCATCTGGAATGGGGATCAGTCAGGGTTCCTGGGGTGCGGGGCGTCACCAGAACTAACAATAAGACCTCTCCAAAACAAAACCGAGAACCTTACAATGACCTTTAGACCCCTGAGCCCCCCTGGAGCAAAGCGTGGTGAGGGGGAAATGTTTTCCCCAACTTATTGCGATGGATTGGTGTGATAGTACAGATCTATCACCAATGTATATAGTGTATATAGTTACAGTATCTAGACTGTGCTTACAGCAATTGCCTGAGAGCTTAGCCACGCCTACTGTCTGGGCCTTAAAGGGTTGTGTCCCTAGCCAGGTCGGATTATTCCGGACTGGTCGGCCACCTGTGAAGAGCTCCTGTCTTTTGCTAATAAAAGCCTTGGTTTGGATCAACAAGTCTTTGGTTCTTTCGACGAGCTCTACAATATTGGGGAATGCAAAAAGGGAGTGCTCAACACGAATTATGCTTACGTCTTTTACCGAGAGGATGAGGACTTAGCCCCAGTACCAACAACGGCGGGCCCCACAGCAGTAACCATAAACCTCCTATCCACAAGGACAGCCGCTAGTCCCCCTGCAGACACACCAACACACTTTGAGACTTGCCAGAAGGTGCTGCAGTCGTCCCCGCTTATAAACCTCACCCTCCATATCCGGTATGATATCTCAGACAATACTAGAGCCTGCCAGAATGTCTACCCTGGACTAAAGGTGGCTCAACGCCGTGGTAAACAGGGACTAGTAGGAGTCCTGGGATGTGTAGGGACTGGAATGGGAATATTGAATGCTGCAGATATTGAGACGATACAGAAGGTAGGGACTAAGGTTGGGGAAGGAATCAGAATCAAAAATGCATGGGGAAACACAGTGCTGGAGGAGATAGAATTGGGATATCGAGCCCAAATGCGAAGATGGACCCATACTGCGCGACTGATGGCTGAGATAGGAAATGTCTTGGGGGAAACCGGGGTGGTGCACAGCTATACGAGCTGTGTGCTCTCAGAGATCTTGATTGAGTTACTTCGGGCAGAACTAGAAAGAAAGGCATTGTCTCATCATACGGCAACTTGGAAAGTTATGTTTAACCTGATGCAGTATTGGCTCCACCCAGACCCGCAGCATACACGCTGTGACGGTAGGGGATGCAATGTCACCATGCAGCTAGTGAAAGGACAGAATGCATCCACCTGGTGCCAGTTCGTGCTAATCCCCCAACTGTTCGGAGCACAATTCTGGGAGCCGATATTCCGAGGAACCTGGGTAGATGAGGACGGTCGCGCACACACTGAACAGTCTTGTGCGCAATGGTCTGATGGGATGCTATGTCCGCGACATTCTGCTCTGTATGACCCGTGCACTATGAAACATACAGAGGGCACGTGCACTTGGCTGCTAGTGGCCGTAAACCGGACCGTTGTAGTGGAGGTGCGATCCCATGAAGTATGTATGTACGGGCATTCGGAGATAATCATGAACAGCCAAAAGATATTCTCTCCCCCTTTTCCTGGTTGTTTAGAAAAGGTCTACACAATCCATATCCCTCGGGAGAATGATCTTTTTCGCATAGGTTCTATGACACAGGTTAGTGAAGACAGAGCTGCCCATCTCGCCCCCTTACTCAGGCCGACAGTGAATTATAGCCAGTTGCTAAAAGAAAATGAGCAAATCACCATAATGCTCCAGAAACTAGGTCGCACCTTAAGGTTGACCTGACTTACAAGGAGGGACAACTGGTGTGAATAGCCGTCCAGGTCACGCAACTTAGTGTCCATCACTGGTGGGGCATTTTTAAGGGATGGTCACCCAGAGCCTCGTCCACCCTACACCTTGCATGGCACCCTGTTGTGATTATGTTCATGGCCCTAGTGGCCTTATTTATGGTGATCATTTGCATGTGGGTTAGAGTGCGCACACTCATGGGACAGGTTAACGAGACAATAAAAAGGGTACAGCAGCGAGTGTATCAAGAGGACATATCCAATCGTCAGGACAAAGAGGATGCTCCCTTAGTGGTGTAGATCTTTGATCTACAAGGAGGGAACTGTGGAAGGGAACATGACTTTAATCAAGTAGACGCCAAGACAGAAGAAGGTGAGGGAGTAACTCACACGAAGTTGTTGGAATGTGATAAGGATGTGTCCTTGTAGGTTTCCTGCTTTTCGATCTGTCTTGTAACCGTACTATGCGAGGGGGAGTACATATCCTTTAGCAATTGATTAAAGGCTTGTTTGCTTTGGGTTAGAAAAGCTTGTTCTCTGCCTGATAAGGGCAGAGTCTCGGTTGTTAACCTTGTCAATAAACTCTTCTGAAACGATCTCCCGAGCTGTGTTTTCTATTTAAATAATTATAGAGTCCCGAAGAAATCGGTGACACCTGGTCTTCTGTTATGCTGATGAGAAAGAACGTTCATTTCAGTCATCAGTCACAAACTGGTTTACAGTTCTGTAAGTGTTATTAGAATTAGTTTTGCTCTCTCAAGTCAAGTTTATTGTCATCTGATTGTACAAGTACAACCCAACGAAACAGCGTTCTCCAGTCCTCAGTGCAACACATGCAGACACGCAACCAGACATAACACGTACAGACAAATAATACATATGCAGGACAAGTGTTTCATCTATACAAATAAATAAATATTGTTTTGTACAAATGAGAGTCTCAGATGGTTCGTGTGAGCAGTTCCTTTGGTTCCTTAGTTCTCTCTGAGACAAAGCTGCCAATGTGGGCACATCAAGGTCCCACAAAAGCAACAACTGCCCCTGACTTGTTCATTTGTTTACATGTGTATAGATTTTTTTTTGCACTCTCAGTAAGTTAAAATTCTGCCTGGCCAGCAGGAAAAAGAATCTCAGGGTTGTCAGTGAGGTCTGGACTCTGACAATAAATCCAGAATCTGACCTGAGCACGTGTTAACCTGTCTAGTGAGATCCACAGGAACTGCTGGAGTCTTGAGAAAACAATGAGAGGGCAGCAGGATAGGCAGCATCCATGGAAAGAAATGGTCATTTTATGTTTGGGATCAGGACCCTCTTTCGAGACTGGATAAAAGATCTTCTTAATAAAGAATCTCAACCTGAAACATTGATTGACCACTTCTCCCCATTTCAGACCATTGACTGACCACCCAAGTCCCTCCAGCTCCTCATCGTTCGAACCACATTGGTGGGTGCAGGACCAGACTGAATAAAGATGGCTAACTTACTTCCTTCAAGGGCGCTGATGGGTTATTATAATAATCCAGTCCTTGCGTTGTCACTGTTGCTGGAAACAGCTTTCATTTAAATTCCAAATTAATTTAAATATTTTATTCAAATTCCACAGAACCCTGGTCTTGGCTCATTCATCTCAGAAATCTCACTGCTCACCCAACTATGGGATAGATGACACTTTTCTTATTCTAATATATCCCAATTTCAAAGTATCATCTTCCAAAAGCATGAGCTCTGATATTCTGAATTTCATTCTCTTTAATCCAACAAATCCAACTCTGTGGCTGCTATTTTATGCAGTTTTAATTCAGTGATAAAACAGATAAACATTTTGCATAGCTTCGTATTAAAACTTTCATAATGATGAATAACAAAGTATTTACTGTGTAATGATACAAAGATAATATAAAGATACCATCTTAAAGAGATACAAAAGCTTTTAAAGAGATACAAAAATCCAAAGAAAAATTTCTCATGCTCATGCTTCCTTCACATCTTGTAGAATGAGAGCATGCTGTTAGCCTGGGCGGATATTATGACATACAACTTCATAGTCACTATGGTAACACTACAAGCCATAGGTCTCTTAAAGAGGCGAGTCGACTGTCTGCCCCTCTCACGGGGCTATGTCCGGACCTATGCATTGTTGGAGAGCGCGCAGCGACCAAGGGGACGGTGGCCAAGTTCCGGGACTGGTTGCCCCCCTCCCAGGATGTGGTAGATGATGAAAATTGTGTTTTAATTTGATGTAAAATACTATGTAATAGAGAGGCGGTCATGATTACTGCTTCTCGCGGTTTCGTTGCCATAAGTTATGGTGGTTTTTGGTTGAAGCTCAGTGTGTGTTTAGTGTCTTATAGTTTTAAATAAAGTTTTGTATTTTTTTAAAAATCTGGGGCAGAATGGGAACAGACTGTGTGAGGGGGAGAGAGGTGGGTTGGGGACAAGGAATAGGAAAGAAGGAGTGATTGTAAGAGAGGGAGAAAAGGAAGGTGACATTGGGAGAGCGGGTGAGAAAGAGGATTGCTAATGAACTGAAATCTTGCCTCACCTGCTGGGTGTTTCCAGCATTTTTAAATGTGGGACATCAACAGTTTTAAAAATAACTTTCATGATAGGAAAGGGAAGGGAGGGAAATGGTGGGAGAAGAAAGGAAGATAGAGGCAGCATGGGAGGGAGAGAAAGAGTGGGAGGAAAGAGGTGAGAAAAGGAGTGAGTGAGAGAAGGTGAGACAGGGATGGATTAAGGAGGGGAAAGGAAAGGGAGAGGATAAGATCAGTTAAAGTTAAGGAGGAAGAGTCAGGTGGGAGAATGGGGAAAGTGGAGCAAGTGGTGAAAGAAGGCCAAGGAGGGTACGGGGGAGGGCAAGGAGGGTACGGGGGGCAAGGAGGGCCGGCGGGGGGCAAGGAGGGCCGGCGGGGGGCAAGGAGGGCCGGCGGGGGGCAAGGAGGGCCGGCGGGGGGCAAGGAGGGCCGGCGGGGGGCAAGGAGGGCCGGCGGGGGGCAAGGAGGGCCGGCGGGGGGCAAGGAGGGCCGGCGGGGGGCAAGGAGGGCCGGCGGGGGGCAAGGAGGGCCGGCGGGGGGCAAGGAGGGCCGGCGGGGGGCAAGGAGGGCCGGCGGGGGGCAAGGAGGGCCGGCGGGGGGCAAGGAGGGCCGGCGGGGGGCAAGGAGGGCCGGCGGGGGGCAAGGAGGGCCGGCGGGGGGCAAGGAGGGCCGGCGGGGGGCAAGGAGGGCCGGCGGGGGGCAAGGAGGGCCGGCGGGGGGCAAGGAGGGCCGGCGGGGGGCAAGGAGGGCCGGCGGGGGGCAAGGAGGGCCGGCGGGGGGCAAGGAGGGCCGGCGGGGGGCAAGGAGGGCCGGCGGGGGGCAAGGAGGGCCGGCGGGGGGCAAGGAGGGCCGGCGGGGGGCAAGGAGGGCCGGCGGGGGGCAAGGAGGGCCGGCGGGGGGCAAGGAGGGCCGGCGGGGGGCAAGGAGGGCCGGCGGGGGGCAAGGAGGGCCGGCGGGGGGCAAGGAGGGCCGGCGGGGGGCAAGGAGGGCCGGCGGGGGGCAAGGAGGGCCGGCGGGGGGCAAGGAGGGCCGGCGGGGGGCAAGGAGGGCCGGCGGGGGGCAAGGAGGGCCGGCGGGGGGCAAGGAGGGCCGGCGGGGGGCAAGGAGGGCCGGCGGGGGGCAAGGAGGGCCGGCGGGGGGCAAGGAGGGCCGGCGGGGGGCAAGGAGGGCCGGCGGGGGGCAAGGAGGGCCGGCGGGGGGCAAGGAGGGCCGGCGGGGGGCAAGGAGGGCCGGCGGGGGGCAAGGAGGGCCGGCGGGGGGCAAGGAGGGCCGGCGGGGGGCAAGGAGGGCCGGCGGGGGGCAAGGAGGGTACGGGGGTGGCAAGGAGGGTAAGAGGGGGGCAAGGAGGGTAAGAGGGGGGCAAGGAGGGTAAGAGGGGGGCAAGGAGGGTAAGAGGGGGGCAAGGAGGGTAAGAGGGGGGCAAGGAGGGTAAGAGGGGGGCAAGGAGGGTAAGAGGGGGGCAAGGAGGGTAAGAGGGGGGCAAGGAATGTAAGAGGGGGCAATGGGTTATGAAAGGGGTGGGGTGAGGAGGGGCAAGAGGAGTTGAGGCAGGGAGGGGAGGGGCAAGGAGAGGGAAGGGGATAAGAAGGGGGGCAAGGATGGGGAGGCGGAAAGGAGGGGAAGGGTGGTGAGGAGGGGGAGTGGGATGGGGTGAGGAGGGGGAAAGAAGGGGGCAAGGAAGGCCAACTTCAAAAGAACCAATTACCAAGCTACTGAGTTGTTTTTGAATAACTGGTTCTACCTAATAAATAAAATAAGAAACAACCATACCTTTTGGAGTTCTCTGCTGCAGACTCTTCTACTGTACCATTGGGCTCTTTCTGATTGTTCACATCTTCTTGTAGTTTCTCCAGATCCTCATTCAATGAAGAAGAAAGAAGGTTAATCGTGGTCTTAAGATTCAGAGTTGTACAGCACAGGTGCTGGGCCTGTGGCCCATGATGACCATTCTGAAGTGTCTACCCAGCTTCGCATCACATTTCCCTGTACTTGGACCTCTAACATTGGTGTCCATCTAAACACTGTAAGTGTGTCCGACTGCAGCACCACCCTTATTTGGGTGTTGGACCTTACCCTATTCGGCAGTTGCTCAACATGCAGAGTTATTTTACACCCTTATCCAGGCACAAGTGGGGCTGCCACTGATAATTACCATTACATGCAGTGGGGGAAGGTTATAAGTGTCATAGAACCATGCCATGCGGAACAGGCCCTTTGAACCAGCTTGTCCATGCCGACCAATTTGGCAGCTGAGCTTATCCACATGCCTGCAGTTTGGTCCCTCTCCTTCCTGTCCAAGGTTTTCTGAACATCAGATTTTTGTCCTTGATTCTAGTTTCTTCGGGAAACTCATTCCAGACACAGGTCACTTTCTGAGCAGAAAAAGTTGACCCTTCAGTCCTTCGTAAATCACTCCCCTAAACCTAAACTCTCTCATTTTAGATTTGAGGGGAAAAAAGGTCCATTTTAAGACACAGATATATTTCTGAACAACAGGAGAATTAATGGTTTTGGGGAACAGGTAGGTCAGTGGAGCAGAGTCCATGACCAGATCAACCGTGACCTCATTGAATGGTGGAGCACATCCACCGGGCTGGACAGCTGATTTCTGCTCCTGTGCTGTACCATCTTCTTTACGCTGGTCCCACTTTATTCTCCCCACCATCCCATCAGCAACCGGCGGATTTTACTATCCTTCCCCACACTGTACAGCAGGCAATTAACCTCCTGGCCTGTACGCCAGCAGAAACCCAACCCAACGCCAGAGGTCGGGTCGCTGGAATCAGGAGGCAGCGGCACTACCTGCTGCACCTTGCCGAACTGCCTGGCAATATCAAGTTGGTTAGCGCGGCGCCAGTGACCAGGGTTCAATTCGGGCACGGTCTGCAAAGAGTTTGCACGTTCTCCCTGTGTCAGCTGGGGGGTGTTTGGGAGACAAAGGTTCACAGGCTGGAAGGGTCTGTTTCTGTGCTGAAAATTTAAAATTAGATCACAGTCTTTTGATCCATTTCTGTAACAAAAAATCTCTCCTGACTTGCTGACAGTGACATAGACCAGAAGAAAGCAACCCGGCTGCCAGTATTATGAAGCAGAAAGCAATAAGCAAAGCACAATTGCAACAACCTCTGGGTGGTTTCAGACATTGACTTGGGGAATTTCCCATTGGGGATGGGGAGTGGGGTGGGGTCGGGGGGGGTGGGGGGGAGAGTCGCTCCGTCTGTGATCCTGCTGGGTCAGAGGAGAGGTGCTGTGGCCTTGGTCAACCCAGGATACCTGAAAAGCAGCTTGAACATTTCCTCGCACAGCCTCCAATCTCCACCGAAACATCTCTCCCCCCCCCCCCGCCATCAGCACCCCAAGATGGCACCAATACCTTCCCCCAGTGATTGTACCTCCCCATCCCCACCCATCACTGACCCTGCTGCCAACATTGTTGTCCTGTTCTCCCCGCACCTAAAAATATTCCAGTTCCTCCCCCGTTTCCAATCTATTTACAAGTATAAGCAGTTGGTTGCAGAGTAGTCCATTTGCAATTAAAATTTACCCTTCCCACATTGAGAATCAGAATTTATTGTCATGAACAAGTCACAAAATTCATTGTTTTGTGACAGCATCATATAGTGCAAATATTTATATTTTTTAAAAATTTAAATTTCTTTTTTAAAATTTAGACATATAGCACGGTTACAGGCCCTTTCGGCCCACGAATCCGTGCCGCCTAATTTATACCTAATTAACCTACACCCCCCCACCCCCCTTCCCCTGTACGTTTCAAACCGGAGCCCCCGGGGAAAGCCCACGCAGACTTGGGTAAAACATTACAAATTCGAACCCCTATCCCGATCACTGGCACTGTAACAGCATTGAGCGAACCACTAGGCTGACCTGTGTCGCCAAATCACCTCATATAAACCACCTGACAACAATAAAAAAAAGTGCACAAAATGTCAAAGTGAGGCAGTGTCTTTGGTTCATTGATCATTCAGGAATCTGATGGCAGTGGGGAAGAAGCTGTCCTTGTGCTGCTGAGTGCTCGTCTTCAGGCTCCTGTACCTTTTCCCCAATGGTAGCACAGTGAAGAGAGCATGGCCTGGGTGGTAGGGAGTCTTTGAGGCTGCTTTTTTAAGACAGACTCATGTAAATGTTCTCGATGGAGTGAAGTCTGCTGCCTTTGATGTCGCAGGCCAAGTTAACAACCCTCGGGAGTTTATTCTTGTCCTGAAAGTTGGCGTCTCCGTACCAGACAGTGATGCAACCAGCCAGAATGCTCTCCACGGTAAACAGTACGAGAGTCATACCGAATTTCTTCAGCCACCACACAAAGTATAGCCGCTGGCGAGCCTTCTTTGTGATTGCATCAACGTGGAGTCTCGAGGAGTCACGTGATGGAGTAGTGGCCGGACGGTGAACTCCAGCCCTCTCCAGAAAAGTCGGGAAAAACAAAGGAAAACACAAAGGCACAGAAATAAAAGTTACAGAAAAGTGAGTATAAAGGTGGAAAGAAGATGGCGACAAAAAAAGAAAAATCGAAAGCAACGGTAAGAAGAGAGGAAGAGAAGACAAAAGAGGAAAAAGGTGAAGGCCTTACCTGTCCGAAGAGGCCCGCTGCGGAGAGAGAAACCCGCTCCCTCAGGTCGGTAAATAATGGACTACAAAAATGGCTCGCAGAGCCGAGTAAAAGTGCGCAACCGCGCATGAAAAAAAACACACCGACGGGAGGGGGGACCAGCTGGGGAGTCGATCTCCACAGCCGGCAACGACAGCTGCAGAACACCTGCAGCAAGAAGAGACCACAGAAGACAATAGAAACAAGAAAGAAGAGGAGGAAAGGGCACCAAAGAAACAACAGATGGCCAACCCAGAGGAAGAAGAAGAGGAAGAGGAAGAGTACAGTGAAATAGAAGAAGAAAAGAAAGGCAAGATAAAGGATATACTTTCTCTTATTAAAGGATACATGGAGTTATTTAAAGAATGGCAAACACAGGAATTTAAGGATTTAAGAAAAAGAATAAACAACACAGAAGAGAAAATAAATAAAATGGAGATGACCTTAACAGAAATGGGAAAGAAAATGGACAAGATGGAAGAGCGGGCAGTAGCAGCAGAAATGGAGGTAGAAGACTTAAAAAAGAAATTGGAGAAATCTAATAAAAAAACTAAAGAGACACAAGAACTACTAGCTCAAAAAATAGATACAATGGAAAACCATAACAGAAGAAATAACAAAGATAGTGGGCCTTAAGGAAGATGAAGAAGACAAGAATATGAGGGAGTTTATAAAAGAGTGGATCCCTAAGACCCTAGGATGTCCAGAACTACAGCAAGAAATGGAAATAGAAAGGGCACATAGAGTATTGGCCTCTAAACCACAACCACAACAAAAACCAAGATCTATTGTAGTAAAATTCCTAAGATATACTACAAGAGAAAAGGTACTGGAGAAGACAATGGAAAAAGTAAGAGAGGGCAACAAACCACTGGAGTATAAAGGGTAAAAAATCTTCATTTATCCAGATATAAGTTTTGAACTCCTAAAGAAGAGAAAAGAGTTCAATACAGCAAAGGCGATTTTATGGAAGAAAGGGTATAAATTTATACTAAAGCATCCAGCGGTATTGAAAATATTTATTCCAGGACAACAAAACAGACTATTCTCGGATCCAGAAGAAGCACGAAAATTTGCAGAACAATTACAAAAATAGACTGAGGGAGGAAGACGGGTAATGAGAGTTAAAATGATCACGATTGATATGTATGTGGGTAAAGACAAAAATAGACTGAGGGATGAAGACGGGTAATGAGAGTAAAAATGATCACGATTGATATGTATGCAGGTAAAGAGGTATAAGAGTGAATAGAGACAATGAGCATACGTGAATGTATCTGTACTTAGAGGAAAATATAGATAGTATAGACAAGAATTAATAAGGGAAGGTAATGGAATAGAGAGAATAAGGAGGGAATTAAAAGAGTGACCTTTGTGACATATGAAAAGTGAAATCTTTTCTGGGGGGGGCGGGGTGGGGGGAAATAGCGGTCACTGCAAAATCAGTTGACGCTTGCGAGTGGATTCGCAAATCCAAATGGAGAGGGGAGATGTGGTTGTCCGACAAGGGATAAAGGACAACTCAGGAGGTGAAGGGGAGATTGGGGATAAATAAGATAGAAATAGGAGAATAAGGAAAATGTTGGATGTTGTAGGAATGTTGTCTTATAAAGAGTTGAAAATAAGAAAACAGAAATGGAAAAGGAGGAAAGGTAATGATGGAAAAACGGAAAGAGAAGATAAACAAAATATAAAAGGGCTACGCTGAACTATATGACTTTAAATATTAATGGAATACATAACCAAATTAAAAGGAAGAAACTACTAAATTTAAATGAATAAATGTATTCCATTAGAAAAAATAACATATAGGTTAAGAAATAATATTGAAATATTCGAACAAGTATAGGAGCCTTACATTAAATACAATAGCGAAAACCTACCGGGGACAAACATTACCTAAGTTGATGGAAGGAGAAGGAAAGAAAAGAATGGACTCAGTAGAATTTCTGGTGTAATTTTGTTGAATGACAACATTGTCTGACTGGCTTAATGCAACCTAGATTGTATACCTAAAATGGATGAGAGGGGGGGTGGGGGGGTGGCTTGGGAGGAAGGGGGGGGGGGAGAAAAAGTCACTGTATATGTGTGAAAAAGAAATAGTGTATATCATGGATAATGTGATTTATGGTGTGAAAAATAAAAAATTTAAAAAAAAATTTAAAAAAAAATCGTGGAGTCTCCAGGACAGAAACTCAGAGACGTTGACACCCAAGAATTTGAAGTTTTTGACCCTCTCCACTAACGAGCCCTCTAGGAGGACTGGGTCATGTTCCCCTGAAGTCCACAATGAGCTCCTTGGTTCACTGTTAATCACCCAGCAAGAAATTCTTACAGTGACAAGGACACAGAGCAGATAACTCCCCGTTTGGATAGCTGTATCGCAAGCCACATCGACCTGGCTTCCACTGTCCTCTTATAAATGAAACAAGTAAATTATCCCAAAATATGAATATATATTTGTTTTATATTGCATCTTTCTGCATATGTGTGATTGTTATGTGTGGGCACTGTGATCTGGAGCAGCGCTGTTTTGTCTGGTTGAACATGTAGTTACATGATAATGAATTAGTTAGAATACGTCACAATCTTTTACTTGGTAAATACCTTTGAAGGTGATTGAAGATTGTGAATTTTCTTATAGGCAAGTTCTGCTGCTTTCCGCTTGGCTTCTTGCTTGCTTCCACCAGTGGCCTTTGGATATTCATAATTATTGATCACAGCACTGCAACTAAACCTGGAACACAATGCCAGATGCTTTCACTGTTGATACATCAACTCTGCAAAAATGCAGGGCCGTTGCCACGCAGAGGAGTGGGCCAGACTGGTTTTGAAAGTGCTCTCCATAACAAATATTAAAAAGACGGTTTGAAGGCTCAAAAATTTCATTGTCAAAAATGCGTAGAAATAGCACTAAACGACCAAGGCGACCAAAAAAACAAACTGAAGAAGCCATAGCACAGCCAGGAACATCGAGTGAACGCCCAATCAGGAGAGGCACAGGAGGGGCCTCGGGAAAAGTCAAGGGAAGAAAATAGCCTGAGCACTGATGTGACAAACCCATAAACTCCTGACGTATGTTTGATACCTTTGTTGGGAGCGTCTGGAGGGTTATGTGTGATTGTGATTGGACATCGGCAGTGTTCCCCTTAAGTAGATCGAGTAGGCGGGGATTCCCCCTGTCCCCAGCACTTTTTATTTTAGCGATTGAACCGCTGGCAGAGATAATAAGATGGGATCTGGATAAAAAGGGCTTCAAAGTCGGGCGAGCAGAACACTAAATTAGTCTATTCGCCGATTATGTGTTATTGTGCCTATCAGACAAATCTTTGGAAAAATATGAAAGAATATCAGGCTACAAAATAAATATGGATAAAAATGAGATAATGCCATTGGCACATTTTGAATATGAAAGATACCAAAAAGGAAGCAAATTTAAATGGAAGACAGATGGAATAAAATATCTTGGAATAGCAACTGACAATAACTTGCAAAATCTGTACAAACTAAATAATGTTCCTTTTTTGGGGAAGATAGAAGACGGACTGCAGAAATGGAGAGATTTACCAATTACTAGTGGGAAGGGTTAAATGCTTCAAAATGAAAGTGATGCCAAGACTGCAGTATCTTTTTCAATCGTTGCCTATTCTGTTACCTAAAAATGTCTTTAAATTATCGAGCAATCATATTAAACAGTTTCTATGGAATAACAAGGAGACATGGGACTACGTGGGACTGGGAGGACTTAGACTTCCAGATTTAAAAAAAAATACTACCTAGCTGCACAGGCTAGATTTCTGGCAGCCTTCTTTGTGGAAGTCAGCACCTTGGATTCAGATGGGAATGTACTCAATGGGGGAGAGGGAAGCAAAGGATTTTATCTATAAATGGAGTGTCAAATCTCTAGGAAAAAAAAGGCAGATAATAATATGATTAGAACGTGGCAAGAAATCAATGAATGAATAGGAAAAAAAGTAGGGATATCAATAAAAGGATCGTGTGTAAAAATGTGTTATTGCCTATGAACATGGGCAATAGAATATTAAATTTGTGGTATGACAAAGGTACGAGATATATTAAGGACTTTTACATGGAAGGAACTCATGTCCTTTGAACAATTAGAACACAAATACAGAGTGTCTAATGGGACCTTCTGTTTTCTCCAGCTTAGATCGTTCTTAAGAGAAAGATGGGGATCAATGTTGACCCCACCTGAAATTACTGAAACTGAACGAACGGTTTGGATGGGGAATACATCCAAATTTATAACAAAAATATACTATGCCCTCCAAAGTGAAAGTGCAAAACCAGGGTTGCAAAGATCAAAGGAAAGATGGGAGTCGGACTTGGGTGTGAAGTTTTCAGAAAGAAGCTGTTCAGATTGGTGTGAGGACAGCATGACATCAATTATAAATGCAAGATATGGACTGGTTCAGTATAATTTTTTAATATATCTTATCCCACAAAAGTCACACAGATCAAAAGCCGAAATTTCAGAGATGTGTTTCAGACGTGGGACTGAAACGGGAACTTTTTTTACATGCCACGTGGTCGTGCATGAAAATGAGGCCATTTTGGCAAGAAATTGCAGAAAAATTAACCACGGTAATAGGAGTGGCCTTCACAGGCGACCTGAACTAAATGCGCCAAAGGAGGACAAAGGGATTAATCGAGAGCAAAAATAAATTACGAAAGTAAGCTTGCGGCAAATATAAAAACCGACTGCAAAAGCTTTTATAAATATGTCAAGAGGAAAAGATTGGTGAAATCCAGAGTAGGTCCCTTGCAGTCGGAATCAGGGGAAAATATAATGGGGAATAAAGAAATGGCAGACCAATTAAATTCTTACTTTAGTTCTGTTTTTACAAGAGAGGATACAAATAACCTCCCAAGGATGTTGGGAAACATAGAGACTAATGCAAGGGAGGAACTGAAAGAAATCAGTATCTCGAAGGACATGGCCTTGGGGAAATTGATAGGATTGAAGGCAGATAAATCCCAAGGGCCTGATAATCTACATCCTAGGGTACTTAAGGAAGTGGCCATTCAGATAGTAGATGCTTTAAGAATTATTTTCCAGAACTCGATAGACTCAGGATCAGTACCCATGGATTGGAGGGTAGCTAATGTTATTCCACTATTTAAAAATGGGGTAGAGAAAAAGCAGGGAATTATAGGCCGGTGAGCCTTTCATCAGTAGTGGGCAAAATGATGGAATCCATTATTAAGGATGTAATAGCAGAGCATATGACTAGCAGAGAAGGGATCGGACAGAGTCAACATGGATTTACAAAAGGTAAATCGTGCTTGACAAATCTATAGGAATTCTTTGAGATGGTGAAAGGTAAAAAAGATGGGGGAGAGCCAGTGGATGTGGTGTACCTGGACTTCCAAAAGGCCTTCGATAAGGTCTCGCATAAACGACTGGCTTACAAAATCAAGGCTCATGGGATTGGGGGCAAAGTATTGATGTGGATTGAGAACTGGCTGGCAGGTAGAAGACAGAGAGTTGGGATAAATGGCTCGTTTTCTGAGTGGCAGGTGGTGACCAGTGGGGTGCCACAGGGATCTGTACTGGGACCCCAGCTGTTCACAATTTACATTAATGATCTGGATGAGGGGATTGGATGTAATATCTCCAAATTTGCAGATGACACTAAGCTAGGAGGGGTTGTGTGCACGGAAGAGGGGGTCAGGAAGCTCCAGTGTGATTTGGATAAATTGAGGGACTGGGCAGATACATAGCAAATGCACTACAATGTGGATAAATGTGAGGTTATCCACTTTGGTAATACAAACCGGAGGGCAGATTACTATTTGAATGGCATTAGATTAAGAAATGGGGAAGTGCAGAGAGACCTAGGGGTACTTGTACACCAGTCTCTGAAGGTGAGCATGCAGGTACAGCAGGCGGTTAAAAAGGCAAATGGTATGTTGGCCTTCATATCAAGAGGGTTTGAGTATAGGAACATTGATACCTTACTGCAGCTGTACAGGGCCTTGGTGAGACCACACCTGGAATATTGTGTGCAGTTTTGGTCACCTTATCTAAGGAAGGATGTTCTTGCAATGGAGGGAGTGCAGAGGCGATTCACCAGGCTGATACCTGGAATGGCAGGAATGACTTATGAGGAAAGATTGCGCAAATTGGGATTGTACTCCCTGGAGTTTAGAAGATTGAGAGGGGATCTCATAGAGACATATAAAATTCTGGCAGGACTGGACAGAATGGATGCAGATGGGATGTTTCCAATGATGGGAAAATACAGAACCCGGGACCACAGTTTGAGGATAATAGGCAAACCATTTAGGACCAAGATGAGGAGGAATTTCTTTACCCAGAGGGTGGTGAATCTGTGGAATTCATTGCCACAGAGGGCAGTAGAGGCAGGTTCATTAAATATATTTAAGAGGGAATTAGATCTATTTCTTCAGTACAAGGGTATTAAAGGTTACGGAGAGAAGGCGGGGACAGGGTACTGAACTTTAAGATCAGCCATGATCTCGTTGAATGGCGGAGCAGGCTCGAAGGGTCGAATGACCTACTCCTGCTCCTATCTTCTATGTCTATCAAATCTCATTTATAAAAATAGCACTGGTGGTAGCAAAAAATTGTATCGTGATCACTTGGAAATCCAACTCCCCTCTACTTATAGCACGATGGACTGTGAAAATGAACAGCTGTGGAAAAAAGATCACATATAACTTAAAAGAATAAATATGACCCTTTTGTAAAGGTCTGGCAGCCATACCTGGATCACATAGGGGTCCAGATCCAGTAATAAGAACTATAAATGTTACTATTACACGTACCCAAATGTAGTTTCCCCAACTGTACTTTATGTATTTAAAATATATGTAAGCTCTGATGGTGAACGGATCTAGAGGTATGGAATGTGGTCTGTTTTATTTTTGCTTGTAAGAAAAAAATTTATTTATTGTGGTATTGAAGATACTACAAAATATTGTGATATTTTTGGAAAAAAAATCAAAAATAAAATATTCAAAAAAATCCCTGCAAAAATCAAACCAGCCTGTACATCTTTACTTTGATATGAAAATATTTCAATATACGACAAGGAGGTAAAATAAGCAGCTGCCAGGATCATGTGCAGTACCCAAAAATATTGGAGAAAGACAGCACGTCAGGCAGAATCCATAAGAAGCAAAAGAGAGTTGAGGTCTCGGGCCTGAGCCCTTCATCAAGGGTGTCAAACATCAGGCCTGGGGAAACACAAGGAGGAGACCTGAGGGAAGATTCAGGTCACAATGACTGAACACTTTCAGGATGCTGCTTTAGGGCCAAATATAGGCCAAGGCACCAGGAACAAGTGCCCTGCTGCCTCAAATTCAAGAGGAATGCTCCCACAACCGGTCTGCAACAAGACTTGAAGAGAAACTGCTTTCTCACCATTAACCAAGGTGTAAAACACAAAAGTCTGCAGACACTGTGAAGTAAAAGGTCTTTTGAAGTAAAAACAATACTGGAGAAACTCAGTCGGTCAACCCGTGTACTTTATGTCCCAAAGATAACAATACAGAACCAACGCTCCGGGCTTGGGCCCTTCATCAAGGTATTACAAAATATTGGCAGGTGTCTGAACCAAATGGTGGGGGGGGGGGGGGGTGTGGCAGGGGGAAGAATTGGTTGGCCACTGATGAGAACAGAGCAAAGGTGCTCATTGAAGCAATCTCCCAGTCTGCACCCAGTCTCACTGATGCAGGGAAGGCCACGGATCCCCAACATGAAGTCTTGCAATCCAGATAACCCACTTGATTTTCCATCTGGGCCCTCTCCAACCAGATGGCATTAACGTTGACCTCAGGTTTCTATTAGCTACTCCACATCCCATTTGCTGTTATGCCCTCCCTCTCTTATCCACCTATTACCTCCTGTCTTTAGGACCGTGCTCCTCCCCCTGCCCTTCCCCCTACCATTTTGTTTGGACGCCTGCTGACATCTTTCATCCCTTGATGAAGGGCTGAAGCCCAAAACGTTGGTTCTCTATCTTTACCTTTGCTACATGAAGGAAACTGTTCGACTTGCTGGGTTTTTCCAGTGCTGTGTTTTTAATTAACCAAGTGTGGCGGCCTGCCACCGCCGCGATCGAGCTGGCGAGCACAACCAAAGGCTAGCAGCCCACGCAGCAGCACTGGCCCCACAAGCGAACTGGCCCAAAATGACACTAGCCTTGCTGCACAGCCAATAGACAGGGAGAGCGCCCAGGGAAGAAGGGCATGGTTATGCAGGAAAGTAACTGAACGCAGGGAAACCCGCTTTTGTTATGCGTGTGCTGACGTCAGCCAAGGTGGGGCCACAGCGGGAACAGTGCAAGTATAGAAGTCAGGCCTGAGCCCTAATAAAGCTCAGAACTCAACCTGGCTACACAAGGATGTTTGTATGGTGGACCCCATTCTCAAAGAGTAATGCACTGAATGGGAAAGCCAGATATGCAGGGTCATATCAGGATATAGATCGGTTTAGCAGAATGTAGTTCAGATTAGTTGGAAATAAGGGTAGAGAAATGGCAAATGGAGTTTGATCCAGAGAAGTGTTGCACTTTCGGAGGGAAGAAATGGCAGGGGAGAAGCACAGGCTAACAGGCAGTGAGCGGACATGGATAGAAGGACAGAAAGGTGCAGAAAGGAAAGGTGAGAATTGATCGGGGCGGGTGGGGGGGGGAAAGAGGTGGGCTCAGTCAATACGGAGACATGAATCGTTAGAGCAGTGAAGATGGCAAACACATATCTTCTTTGGTCATGGCATAAAAGTGGAGAAGTCATGTTGCAGCTGGATCGAATTTTGGTTTGGCACCACTTGGAGTATTCCAGGTACCACAATGCAGGAAGGTTTTAGAGTGGTTCGGCCAGTTGGTCAGACTTGGCGGGTTTCCTCTGGCTGAAAGAAGTTTTATAAAATCCAGGGATGGGTAGAAAGAATAGATCATTTTCCCTAGGGTATAAACATTAAATACGAGGAAGAGTAGCTTTACAGTGGATGGGAGCAAGTTTTGTTTTTACACACAGAGAGTGGTAGGTACCTGGAAATGTGCTGCCAGAGGTTGAGGTGCGGCTGATGGAAACAAATAGAGATGCTTAAGAGGCATTTAGACTGTCGTATGAACAAGCAGGGAATGGAGAGATGTAGATCATGGACAGACAGATGTGCAATTTAATCTGGCAGAGATACTGTGGGCCTAAGGGCTGATTTCTGTTCTGTAAGAAGGCTCAATAACCAAGAGAGTTTGATAAGGTTGAGAAAATATGGGCAAAAAAAAACATATCTATCCAAAACTACACTTACCTCTGGATGTGATCCAACCCCGTATTGAGCTGATTCATATTGTAGTGAATACGCAGGCCTTCCTTCTGCCCATATTCATTGAGTTTGCTGATGTAGTTTTGTATGCCAGCTGGGTTCAGTGGGCTGGGAGTCCTGGCAAAAGACTACATCGAAGATAAGTCAGGACCTGCTCCTGTTTCTACCACCAGCTATCATAAAGTGCCCAGTTGAGAAGAGGACATTGAATAGTTTGGATTCCTCGAGGTGGAAGTGACCTCCATTGCACCATTCCTATAGAAATGCCACATAACGAGACTGTCCATTTGTTCTTCATCAGAAGGAACAGAAAGTAACATAAACTAAGGCTGGGTTAACTAATGTACCTGATCTCTCAGCCAGGTTCTTAGCAAATGTCTGTGGCTCATTAGTAACAGCCATAGTCATTTGCTTTTAAATAGAGACTCTGGAGGAGTTGAAAACAGACAAGGCTTGAAAAAGTTCTGCATCACTCAAGAGAAAGGAAAACAGTCATTCCTTCTCCCCTTATTGAACCAAGTATCACTTTTCCCAGTTGATTATTTCTCTCTCCACAGATACAACCTGGCTTGCTGAGTATTTCCTGTTATTGGCATAGATTTCTACTACCCATTTCATGGTTAAGAAAAATGATCAGTCTCTAATTAAAATGAATGACTGATTTAACCTCAACTTCCACATCTAGGAGAGTGTTCTGCATTATGCCATCTACTCATGGACTCCCCAGTCTTGGAATACATTCCCTCTCAATCTACCATCTCACCATTACCTTCAATGCCCCTTTATAATTTTTTATTTAACACTTCACCATAACCACGTCAGTAACAATATATACACATATTCAGTATTAATATGTACACAGTGACATTTTCATTTTTCCCCCTCTCCAATCCCCCTACCCCCATAACTTAAAGCTGGAAAAAGAGAAAAACAAACAAAACAGAAAAGAGAAAAATCGTGTCGTCCGATTACACTATATTTAACTATTTACTTAATTGTAACTTGTCACATCAAGAGATGGAGGTGTGAAATTGTTGGTTCCTAATAAACGTTATGTAAGGTTCCCAAATTTGTTCAAATAAAGCGCATTTGTCTTTTAGGTTGTAGGTAATTTTTTTCTAATGGAATACTCTTGTTCATTTCTATGAACCATTCTTGTATTTTTAAAGGGGTTAACATTTTCCAAGTTATCATTATGCATTTTTTGCTGCCACTAGTACGATCATAATGAATAGTTTTTGAGTTCGGTCTAATTTTAACCTAATTCTTTATCTTTTATGTTGTTTAACAGGAAGATTTTTGGGTCTTTTGGTATCTTATTTTTTGTAATTCTATTTAATATTGTTTAAATCCTCCCAAAAGGTTTTCACTTTTATACATGTCCAGATTGCATGTACTATTGTACCAATTTCTTGTTTATAACAGAAGCATTTGTCCAATAGTGTTGGATTCCATTCTTTTAATTTTTTGAGGTGTTGTATATAATCTATGGAGTCAATTGTATTGTAAATATGATACCGAATGTTAATTGTTTTAGCCATGGTACCTGCACATTGTTCCATCCATGTTTCATTTTTTATCCATATATTAAATCTTTTTCCCAACATTGCTTGGGTTTGTATATTACTTCATCATTTTCCTTGTTTTGTAATTCACTATACATGTTTGTGATAATTCTTTTAACTGTTACAGTGTCTGTGATTACATATTCAAAGCAACTACTCTCAACTAAGCCCAGACTAGCTCCCAGCTTCTCTATTAAATGTTTTCAATTGATAATACAAAAACATTGTCCCATATGATATCCCATATTTATCTTTTAACTGTTTGAATGTCAATAAGTTATTTCCCAAAAAGCAATCTTTTATTCTTTTAATTCCTTTTCTTGCCCATTCCTTGAAGAATAAATTATCTATTGTAAAAGAAATTAATGGGTTTTGCATTATCAACATTTTTGGTATTTGATCATTTATCATCTTTCCTTCTAGATGTATTCTCCTCCATATTTTTAATATATTATGTAGTATTGGTAGATTGTTAAGTTGCACCAGTTTCTCATCCCACTTATAGAGTAAGTGTTCAGGAACATTTCCCTCTCATTTATGTCTATCTTAAAAGAAGCCGAGTTTTCTCCTACCTGGTAGAAGTTTGACAAAAATCTTAATTGGGCTGCCCTGTAATAGTTTTTGAAATTTGATAAGTGCAGTTCCCCTTGTTTATATGTCCTTGTTAGTTTATCCAAAGCTACTCTTGATTTTTTGCCTTTCCATAGGAACTTTCTTATTAATTTATTCCAATTTTTTAAAGATTTCCCCTGACAATGTTTGGAATAAGTACTGTAGTCATGGAAATACATTCATTTTGATGCAGTTTACTCTCCCTATTAGAGTTCTTTCCATTTCTCTAAATATTCTTATATTTTTCTCATTAATGGTTGATAATTTAATTTATACAAATGATTTAAATAATCTATTCTGATACCCAAGTATCATATAGCCTGTGATTGTCATTTAAAAGGAGATTCCTTTTTACATTCTGTATAGTCGACTTTGTTCATTGGCATCACTTCACTTTTATCAATATTAACCTTGTGTCCTAATATCGCCCTGTATTCTTTCAAATTTGTGTATAACCTTTTTATTAATTTATCTGGGCATGTTAAGTATACTATAATCTGAAAATAAGTTAATTTTATGGTTGTCAGGGGTTTTAGCAATTTATTTTGTTCTTCCAATTGTAGTTGAGGTAATTCACTATTTGACAAGAATTTGTTTATTGTGACACTCTTCCCGAGGATTTAGATTTGTTATAGTAGCTTATAAAATTTCCTAAAATCATTGATCTCCTGTGGATTATATGAAATTTGCTTATCCGCCTTCCTTGTTGCTACAATAGTCCTTGCTACTTCCTCTGCTTTTAATTGCCAAGCCAAAATTTTGTGGATTTTCTCTCCTAATTCATAATGTCTTTGTTTTGTTTTCATAATATTTTTTCCACTTAGTAGGTTTGTAATGTGTCCTATTTTAATTTTTTCTCCATCAATTCTCTCTTTTTTTCCCCCCCATATCCTCCCTTTTCATTAAATCTTTCTCTATGATTACTATCTTTCTCCAACAGTTCTATTTCCCAGCAGTATTCTTTTTAATTTTGGTCGTATAACTAAATTATTTGCCCTCTAATAAAGGTTTTAATCGTGTCGCATAATATAAATTTGTCTGTTACAGAATTTGCATTTGTCTCAAAGTATATTTTGATTTCTTGCTCTATAAACTCCCAAAAGTCTTGCCTTTTTAACAACATGGGATTCAACCTCCATCTATAGCTTTTCGGCAGAATATCCTCCAGAGCATTTGCCAACAATAATGGTGAATGGTCTGATAAAAGTCTTGCCTAATATTCAGTCTTTTGGACTCTCCCTTGAATTTGAGCCGACAACAAAAACATCAATTCTAGAATAAGTTATAGTATGTTATACCTGTTATAGTAATATGAATAATCTCTTTCTTTTGGATGTTGTTTTCTCCATATAGCAATTCTTTTCATATCTTGCATTGAACTTGATGTAAATTTGGCTGCTTTATTTTTTGTGGTATTTTTCTCAGTTTTATCTATTGATGGGTCAAGGTTAAAATTAAAATCTCCTCCTAGTAAAATATGTCCTTGTGTATCTGCTATCTTTAAAAAAAATGTCCTGCATAAATTTCTGGTCATCTTCATTAGGTGCATAAATGTTTAACAAATTCCAAATTCTGAATAAATCTGGCATACTGTCATTACATATTTACCCGCTAGGTCTGTTATTACTCTCTCTATATTAATTGGTAAATTTTTATTAACTAGGATAGCTACTCCCCTGGCTTTTGAATTGTACGATGCTGCTCCTATATGACCTACCCAGTCTCTCTTCAGTTTGAGATGTTCTGCCTCTGTTAAGTGTGTTTCTTGTACAAACACTATGTCTATTTTTTCCTTTTTTCATTTCTCTAAAATGTATTTTCTGGGCCAATAAGTCATGTGGCTTGATCTTTGTCCCTATCTTTCAGTTTTTCTCTCAACTCGTTCACCTCCATTTCCACACACTGTCTTCCACTTCACTTTTTTTCATTTGTCATTACATTCTCCATTCTGTGGCTCTTTTAATCTGTCTCTTGTAGTCTTTCTCATAGCTTTAAATTCAAATATTGTTTCCATTAAAGTTTTTATTTCTTTATCAAAGTTCTCTTTATCCACCATCTGGATTTGTTTTTTTTTCGTAGTTCTTTATCTTCTTCTAGCACTTTTTTTTTGCTCATGTCTTCGCTCAATAATGAGCCCGTTTCTGTCAATGCCTCTCCCGCAGTTTTCCCGTTGTGTTAGTAGCAGCCTGCTGCTGGCGTCTGCTCTCTTCAGTGTCTTTTTTAGAATGCTGGCATTTTTTCTGTCTCCGTGAGCCACCTTGCAAGATGTTGTCCCCGAGCTCCCCACTTACCAGCTTCGCCAATCGGGCCCTCCTCTTCAGGAGAGCTCGCGGATTCTGGTAAGGCCGCCACCTTTGTTGTTGGGTGATTTCTTTGTTTCTTCCTTGCTTGTCTTTGAAGGCTTTTCTTTCTTCGGAGTCATCTTCAGCCTTTTCTTGTACCATTTATTTAACGACTTTTTTTTAAATGTTTTATTTCAAAGCTTTGCTCGTTTTGTCACTAACTTTCTCTGTGGAGGGGTGGTTTTACCTGACCAGCCACTACTCCATCACTTGACTCCTCCACCTTTAATGCTCTTATTTTGTTGAAGTTAATTTAGACAAGGCTGCCCCAATTTAGACCAAGGACTGGGGCGTTACTCTCTTAACTCCTAGTAAACAGGAGGGCGCTTGAAAACTTGGCTGCACGGTACACCAACAACAACCTCACAATCAATGTTAGTGAAGCCAAGGTGCTGATTGTGGATTTTAGGAGGGGAATACCAGATGTTTATGATATAGTGATCACTGGGGGGTTTAGAGATGGAGAGGGTGAGGAAATTTAAATCCTGGGGAGTCACTATTTCAGACCCAACCCATGAATGCCATCATGAAAAAAATACATCAGCACCTCTAAGTTCTCAGGAATTTGCGGAGGTTCGGTACGACATCGAAAACTTGGCAAACTTCTACAGATATGTTGACAAGCTGCATCATGGCCTAGTATAGGTATGTCAATACCCATGAGCGGGCCTTTAAGAGCAGTCAACACAGCTCAGGACATCACAGGCAAAACCCTCCCGACTATTTTTTTTTAAATTTTTAAAAAACTTTATTTAAGATTTTATAACATGAATAAAATATAAGATTACATTAAAAAAATTAAGAATAAGATAATGAAATTACAATACAGCATCAGTAATCTAAATAAACTATACCCCCCCTTTCCCCCCAAAATAAACAGTGAAGAATTAATAAAGTTAGTAATATATGTAAGAAAAAAAACCCACTTACAAAAACAAAAACATAACAGATTAAAATACTAACAAAAAGAGAAGTAATTAATACTAAAATATCACACTTAAAAACATATTTAAATCAAACTTAAATGCATATATTTAACAAACGGAGTCAAAATAAAACATGTATTTAACTCAAACTTAATATAAAAAATTGATGGCATCACCCTGTACAAAACCAAAGGCGAGAAATCAGACTGCTCAAACTACAGGGGAATCACGCTGCTCTCCATTGCAGGCAAAATCTTCGCTAGGATTATCCTAAATAGAATAACACCTAGTGTGGCCGAGAATATTCTCCCAGAATCACAGTGCGGCTTTCGTGCAAACAGAGGAACTACTGACATGGTCTTTGCCCTCAGACAGCTCCAAGAAAAGTGCAGAGAACAAAACAAAGGACTCTACATCACCTTTGTTGACCTCACCAAAGCCTTCGACACCGTGAGCAGGAAAGGGCTTTGGCAAATACTAGAGCGCATCGGATGCCCCCCAAAGTTCCTCAACATGATTATCCAACTGCACGAAAACCAACAAGGTCGGGTCAGATACAGCAATGAGCTCTCTGAACCCTTCTCCATTAACAATGGCGTGAAGCAAGGCTGTGTTCTCGCACCAACCCTCTTTTCAATCTTCTTCAGCATGATGCTGAACCAAGCCATGAAAGACCTCAACAATGAAGACGCTGTTTACATCCGGTACCGCACGGATGGCAGTCTCTTCAATCTGAGGCGCCTGCAAGCTCACACCAAGACACAAGAGAAACTTGTCCGTGAACTACTCTTTGCAGACGATGCCGCTTTAGTTGCCCATTCAGAGCCAGCTCTTCAGCGCTTGACGTCCTGTTTTGCGGAAACTGCCAAAATGTTTGGCCTGGAAGTCAGCCTGAAGAAAACGGAGGTCCTCCATCAGCCAGCTCCTCACCATGACTACCAGCCCCCCACCCACATCTCATTCGGGCACACAAAACTCAAAACGGTCAACCAGTTTACATATCTCGGCTGCACCATTTCATCAGATGGAAGGATCGACAACGAGATAGACAACAGACTTTCCAAGGCAAATAGCGCCTTTGGAAGATTACACAGAAGAGTCTGGAAAAACAACCAACTGAAAAACCTCACAAAGATTAGCGTATACAGAGCCGTTGTCATACCCACACTCCTGTTCGGCTCCGAATCATGGGTCCTCTACCGGCATCACCTACGGCTCCTAGAATACTTCCACCAGCGTTGTCTCCGCTCCATGCTCAAAATTCATTGGAGCGACTTCATCCCTAACATTGAAGTACTCGAGATGGCAGAGGCCGACAGCATCGAATCCACGCTGCTGAAGATCCAGCTGCGCTGGGTGGGTCACGTCTCCAGAATGGAGGACCATCGCCTTCCCAAGATCGTGTTATATGGCGAGCTCTCCACTGGCCACCGTGACAGAGGTGCACCAAAGAAGAGGTACAAGGATTGCCTAAAGAAATCTCTTGGTGCCTGCCACATTGACCACCGCCAGTGGGCTGATATCGCCTCAAACCATGCATCTTGGCGCCTCACAGTTCGGCGGGCAGCAACCTCCTTTGAAGAAGACCTCAGAGCCCACCTCACTGACAAAAGACAAAGGAGGAAAAACCCAACACCCAACCCCAACCAACCAATTTTCCCCTGCAACCGCTGCAACCGTGTCTGCCTGTCCCGCATCGGACTTGTCAGCCACAAACGAGCCTGCAGCTGACGTGGACTTTTACCCCCTCCATAAATCTTCGTCCGTGAAGCCAAGCCAAAGAAGAATATAAAAAATTAGTAAAATTAGTAATATTATCTATCAAAAATTCTTAAACAATAATCAAGTCTTAAAAAAGAATTGTAGCATAAAAAAAAAATGAAAAAAACACTCTCTATAGAAATAAACTTTCACCAAATATCAACTAACTTCACATCTATCATCATATTAGTCACATAAACCACCATCTTAAAACAAAATTCAAACCTCATTAAGCATTGTACAATTCAATTTTAGTACTCTTCCACCATTTTTCCCTTTTACTCTTGAATACTTATCCAATAAAAGCTCCAATACCACATTTAAATATCCCCAATCATTACATTAAAATTCACATATCCAAATAATAAAAACACATTTACAACAAAAACTATATCTTCAACAAATGGAGCAAAAAGCACAAACAAAATTCAAGCCTCATTAAGAATTGTACAATTCAATTTATAACTTTCACCATTATTCCCTTCGTTCTATAACTAAAATAAAATACAACAGAATTACCGCTCCTTTCACCTTGAAGTTAAAGAAAGAATAAAAAGCTTTTTAAAACAATCAAATACTTTCTTATGCTTATAAAGTTATTAAAACCTTTAATATTTAAAAAAAACAAATTTAAATTTAAACATTATTTAAAAGAAAACACAAAAAAGGAAAAAAAAAGAAAAAAAAACCCCTTCCACTTATCCCCTCCTAGAACTACAAGAAAAAATATTTAAAAAAAATTTTTAAAAATAAAAAAAAAACCTTCACTCCTCAATCCAAAAATTAATAAGAAAAAAAATACCAGGCAGGAGGCAACTGCTACCTCCTCCTGGATCAACCGCTCATTGCGGTAAGTCCCACAAAATATTGGGTGTGAGATAACTCATACGTAGCTGATGACTTCTGGAAAAGAGTGCCCACCCAGCTCCCTCTCCCAACTCACGTTTCACTTAAACTATCATCATTATTTAAAATTTTCTCAAAAAAAACTTCTTTTTATTATTATTTTTTTTTAATCAACTTTATCACTTCGACCACCATTATTTCCATTTCTCCTTGGAATTCGATTCCCATCTTGTGTCTCCACTCTCTTTGGGGACCGTGGAGGACTACATCTTTCCTGAAATTGTGTAATTGGTAACGATTGAGCAAAATCCATGGCTTCCTTAAGATCATCAAAAAATTTGGTTGGTAACCATCTTGAAAAATCTTCAATACCATCTAAATGTTGCTTTATAACCTTTTTTCCACAACACTTCTTTCACAAAGTTAAATTCACGTCGCTGAGACATAACTTCTTGACTCAAATCCGGATAAAAAAAAAACACGATTATTCTGAACCATCAAAGGAGATCTTCTTTGTTGTGCACTTCTTATGGCCACACGCAAAATTGTCTCTCTATCATAATAATTTAAACAACGAACCAAAACAGGTCGTGGCTTTTGTCCAAAAGGAGGCTTTCTTCTCAAAGTTCTTTGAGCACGTTCCAGTATTAAGCCTCCCGGGAACTTATCTTGTCCTAATACTTGTGGAATCCACTCAGTAAAAAATTTTCTTGGATCTGATCCTTCCATATCTTCTGGTAAACCAACAATTTTTATATTATTCCGTCTGGATTGATTCTCCAAATAATCAACCTTTTTCACTAAATTTTTATTCTGAATTTGTAAAGTTTCAATTGTTTTATTGACATCTTGTAATTGATCTTGTACCTCAACTAAACCTTGGTCACAAAAATCAAGTCTTTCACTCGTTTTAAGGTTAAAAGCTCCATAATCAGCCATCTGTTGAGTATTAATATCCACCAAGGTATTAAGTTTAGTATCAAGTTGATCTAAAATTTTAGCGAATTCTTTCAATGTAACAGCTAACTTAGATTCAAGACTCTTAAGAAACTTATCCACTGAAGTAGATTCAGATACAATAGGGTCCTGTTGTTTCTGAATAGCCAAAGGATCTTGTATTCCCTCCCTTAATTTAACTGCTTTTCTTGCAGTGTGACTTCGTGTAGAAACCCCTGCCATAACCTCCCCAGTAATATCTGTAGAAATTTTCATTTCAGGTGGTGCACTTCGCAGCGCCACCGCTACATCAGTCAGTGGACGTCCCTTTAACTGCAAGCCTTCAGCTGGCGGCTTCCCAGCTGTTTCAGCTGTCAAAGGCTCTGTAACAGCGCTCATAGCGGGCGTTGATTGAAATACATGGGCCCGGCTAACCTTTGTTCTAAGGGCTGCCGGGTGCCATTTTTAAAGAGCCCTACCAGCAAAGAACGGAGCCGCTGCTGATTCCTGTGCTTCTCCTCCTGGGTCCATTCCACTCTGAGTCCTGGCTTCTTGTAAACAGGTAGGCTCTGATATCTTCGGAAAATGTAATTTCTTAATGATCTGTTGCCGTTTTTTCTTGCTTTTTTTCAACAATTGTACCATTGGAAACTAGTTTAACAGCTCTAACTATATCTAACCTTGAAAAGGTTTTAACGGGCATTTAAAGACAAAACAATACCAAAGAGTCGGGAGAGGGCTGGAAGGCACGACTATTCCTTACGCCATCTTGCCATGCCCCCCCCACTATTGAGAACATCTAAAGGGAGCGCTGTCGTCAGAGAGCAGCAGCAATCATCAAAGACCCACACCACCCAGCACGTGCTCTGTTCTCACTGCTGCCATCAGGAAAGAGGCATAGGTGCCACAAGACTCACACCACCAGGTTCAGGAACAGCTGCTACCCCTCCACCATCAGACTCAACAAACTCAATCAGGGACCCATTTAAGGACTCTTGACTTATTTATTCTTGAATATTTATTTTCAGTGCTGCACAGTTTGTTTGCACTTCCTTATTTTTCTCTCTTTGTACAGTTTTTTTTGACATAACCGATAAGTAGACTTTCCTTCTCGCCACAGGAAAAGGAATCTCAGGGTTGTATGTGATGTCATATACAGCAAAACCCCAGAATTCAAGCACCCAGTTGAAAAAAAAACGCAAAAAAAAAAGTTACGGAAGTTTAAAACTGGCATGCCTCCCCGTTAGTTCGCCAATCACATAACACACAATCTCAAGCAACCAGAAAATTCACTTATGCAGCATCTACCAATCCCAGGAGGTACTGTACTGGATACTAGGGATCTTACTGTATTCACTTTTAGAATAAATCTCAAGTTTGAAACTTGAACTAATACTAATTTCCTAAAGACACGGGTTCCTTTTATGGACCGTTACCACAGTCTAAAGTTTTAGGGTTGTTAGAAGCTTTGCTGCTGTGCTGTCTAGTTCCAAGTTGTCGTCACTTAATACCCACATATTAGATCTTTCCCAACCTTGTATCATGGTAAATTAACAGGGGGGGGGCGTATTTTTCTTGTAATTTGTATTTCAATATACAATTATATTGTTAATTTTTGTATTATTACAAACTTTAAAATGTCTTTAAAAAAAAAAAGATGTGAAATTTTAAAAAGATATAAAGAAATTTGAACTGGACTCTTGATGCAAGTTTAGTTAATCTTTCTGCTTTTAGGGGGGGGTCATGTACCCAGCAACTTTCCCCATTCTCCAGACACACCCATGATTCTGGACTCCACTTCTCAAGCATTTGGTTGTCAGTTTTACCCACACAGCCCAGGTTCCATGGATCTCATGCTTCATGACCTCCTTAACAATTCTCTCATGGGGGACCTTGTCAAATGCCTTCCTAAAATCCATATAGTCTACATCTACTTCCCGCATCAATTTCCTTTGTTACCTCCTCAAAAAAACTCAATTACATTTTTGATGCACGCCATTCCTCTCACAAAGCCATGCTGACTATCTTTAGTAGACTGTACTTCTCCAAATGCTCATAGATCTTATCCTTAAGAACCTCTCCAATAGTTTGCACACTACTGATATAAGACTCACTGGTCTATAATTCGCACAATTCTCCCTATAACCTTTTTTAAACAAGGAGACTACATTTGCCATTCTCCAATCCTCCAGCAGCTCCCCGTGGCCAAAGAGGACTCAAAGATCAGAGCCACTGTCCCATATCTTGCGGCCCTGAATTTATTGTATGTGGCTCTTACATTAAGCAAGTTTAGCCACCTCTGATCTATACCAATAAATCCCAATTCTCCATTTATCAAGAGTTCCAGCCTCACCTTCCCTTCAATCCTGACTGTAATAGTGCCCCCTTGACCAAAACAGATAAAATCCAACAAGAAATAGGTGCTTCAAATCAAATCAGAGCACGTTTAAAGTGGCAGCTTCAACGTAACACATAATACTCACCAGATTCGACTCGCTATGAAGATTTAATGCTTCACAAGCACATTTGGCTGCATTGTGTTTTGCTTTCTTCTTGGTTTTGGCCTCGGCTTTGGGATATATGTCATCCCCAATTTTTGCACAAGTTGTGAATCTAAAACAAAGCAAACAGCCAGGGCCAAGATTAGCAAGTTTGCAGATGATACTAAGATTGGAGGTGTTGTGGACAGCAGGTAAGGCTTGCGGAGGGATCTGGACCAGCTGGAAAAATGGGCAAAAAAAGGCAAATGGAATTTAATGCAGACAAGTGGGAGGTGTTGCATTTTGGAAGGACAAAGGTCATACACAGGTAGGGCACTGAGGAATGCGGTAGAACAGAGAGATCTGGGAATACAGATACATAATTCCTTGAAAGTGACATCACATGTGGATAGGGTTGGAAAGGGAGCTTTTGGTATATTGGCCTTCATAAATCCAAGTACTGAGTACATGACTTGGGATGTTATGTTAAAGTTGTAGTTAGTGGTGAGGCCAAATTTGGAGTATTGTGTGTAGTTTTGGTCATTTAACTACAGGAAAGATATCAATAAGATAGAAAGAGTGCAGAGAAGATTTACTAGGATGTTGCCCAGACTTCAGGAACTGAGTTACAAGGAAAGGTTAAACAGGTTAGGAGTTTATTCCCTGAACTGTAGAAGAATAAGGGGAGATTTAATAGAGTATACGAAATTATGAAGGAGATAGACAGAGTAAATGAAAGTAGGCTTTTTCCATTGAGGGTAGGTGAGATAACAAACACAACAACAAGGTGAGATACAAACCAGAGGGCATGGGTTAAGGGTGAAAGGGGAAAAGTTTAAGAGAAACTTAGGGGGAACCTCTTTGCGTAGAACGAGCTGCGAGCGAAGGTGATGAATGTGGGCCCAATTTCAACATTTAAGAGAAATTTGGACAGATACATGGATGGGAGGGGTACGGAGGGTTATGGACTGGGTGCAGGTCAGAGGAACTAGACAGAATAGTTCAGCACAGACAAGAAGGGCTGAAGGGCAAGTTTTCTGTGGTCCTAACCAATCAATTTTCTCATGCCCATTTCGCGATCCAAGAAGCATTTCAAAGTTCCTCTGGACTTGACCCAAATTGTGCTCATTGCACAATTTCCCCTTGGACTGATTGGGAGCACTAATAAAGGGAAACACTCACATGAAGGCTTCAACATCACATTTAAATAAGGTTTAAGTTCATCAAATTAACATGAAGGATCCACATTGTTTAAATGGGGTAGATGGGGAGAAAGTGCATGCATAATCCTCCAAAATTCCAGATTCCAGGTCTCATGGATTGGAAAAATAGAGAAAGAGTAAACTGAAAGCATCAGACTACTTCACATCAACAGTTTGAAAAAGTTTAGGGTTAAAGAAATGACAACAGGGCACTGTTTGGGCAGATTCAAAGACTTATTGGCAGAGGGGATACTGCGCCTGGGAAATTTATTTCGAGAATGTACTCTTGGTGGAGGGTCTTCTTCACCTAAAATGCCATTGATTAATCCTCTTTTGGAGTTTTCAAGAGATAATCAGTTCTTAAATCCTTGGTATCGTAAAAGAATTGTTAATGTGGAAACCGTTATGAGAGAGGGCAATTAACATTGTTTGAACCATTGAGGAACAAAGATGATATACCAGGGACTTCTCCTCCTTGTTATTTTCAATTAAGGGCATATTTGAGAGGTAAATTAGGGCCAGCAATGATTTTTGTCCAATTGTACTGAGGTAGAACTTCTTATTAGGGAGATCAAAAAAATTATTTCTTTGGTATATTCATTATTGCAAGTTGGAACTCCTAAATTAGGATTGTATAGATGTGGGCAGAAATGGGAAACAGATTTGAATATTACAATAGATCAATAAATTTGGGAAAATTTATGTAGAGGTTCTATGACTAATACTATTAACTTAAGGTACAAATTAGTATAATATAATTTTTTTTACATCATTTATATATCACACCACAGAAGCTGAATAGATTGAAATCAGATTTATCAGATCAATGTTTTAGATGTGGTGAGGATGTAGCACCTTTCATACATTCAACATGGTCTTGTCCAAATGAGAGATTCTTTTGGGTGTCTATCAATAATTTTCTACAACAAGTTATAGGAGCTGTTTTTTTTCTGTTAAATCCTGATCTGTTTTTATTAGGAAATATTGAAGGTACAAATCCGAAATTGAAATTATCAATTAAAATTTGTTAAATTAGCATTAGCAGTTGCAAGAAAATGTATTGCAATCACTGAGAAATCGGATATACCTTTAACATTGCCAAGGTGGCATGCTGAAATTCAAAGTCGTATCCCTTTGGAAAAAATTACTTATAATCTAAGAAATAAATATTCTACATTTTTACAAATTTGGCACCTGTATACTCAGGTAATGGGATTAAATTTGTAGTGATATCCTTTTTACCCCTCTGGCCCTGCAGAACCCTCCTCCATATGTTCATGTTAGAGTTGCACTGCACAACATCTCTCTCTGCAATCCAAGATTCTTTGTTACTTTTTCTATCTTTTTTATACATATTTTTATTTTTCAATTTGTATAATTTTTCTATTTTTTTGGGTGTGAGGTTGGGTAGGAGGGAGGGGTTTTGGAATGGGTTGAAAACCACCATCTATGTAATCAATTTGTTCTCTTATGATATCCATATATTATAATCATTCAAGTTACTGCATGTATGAAGTATTAAATAATATATTCAACATAAAAGACAAATGAAGAAGTTTGAAGCATTGGGATTCAATTTTTGGAAATATTTATTTGTTGTTTATTATCATTGGATGAATGACCAGAATATTCCCAATTAAAATGTTTAAAAATGAAAAAAAAATGTACTCTCTACTCCAAGGCGAGAGCCCCAAGCAGGAGTTACACAGATGATCAGAGAGATGGGAGTCAGACCTGGACATCACAAGGAGTTGAGAGACACTGGTCAGACTGGTAGAGACCATGTGATAGAAGTGATTAATTCTAGATACAGACTGGTTCAATACAACTTTCTCCACCAGCTCTATCTCACATTGCAAAAGGACACACAAGGCGAAACCGGAGGTGTTGGAGATGTGCTTAAGGTGTGGGGTGGAGGTGGGATCGTTTGTTCAAGCAACCTGGCTCTGTGTAAAGGTGGGCCCATTTTAGCAGGATTTAGCTAATACTAACCAGGATAACGGGAGAAGCCTTCCCACCGGACCCGACGTTGTATCTTTTGGGGAATCTTACGGACATAAACTATAAACTATCTAAATTCCAAATTCAATTCGTATTAGCTGCCTTGTCCACAGCAAAAACACGTATAGCGATGACCTGGAAGTCTGACTTTCCTCTCCTTATCAGTCAGTGGTCTACAGGGAGGAACCGCTGTATTCCCATGGAAAAAATCTTAGAACCCGACACAGCACAGCCATATTTGCCACACACAGGAATGTAATTGTAGCCGCGCTCCGACGAAAATACCATTAGGTGAATTAATAAAGAAATTATATAAGGGAGTGGCTTCACTGCTTCCCCGCACATCCGCTGGAAGCACTGACACTGCATCTGGGTTTTTTTTTTGTGTTGTGGCCGGTCCGATCATAAACCAGTGGTTGGTTTAAATTTTTCTTTTCGCGGGGGGTTTTCTATATGGGGGGGGGGGGGGAACATCACATGTTTGTAATTAGTTGGTGGTCATTTGTATATATTGAAGAAATGTGTGTGGCTACTTTTTTATTGATGGAAAATTAAAAATATTCAAAAAATGAAAGGGAAATCATGTTTAATAAATGTATGAGCTTTTTAAGATATAGTTAAAGTAAATAAGACAACAGCAGTGGATGAGGTACATTTAAGCTGTCAGGCTTTGATTAGGTGCCACACAAGAGCATGGATCACTAAGGGTTAACGAGCAAGTTCAAAAAACATTTGGAGGGTAAATGGCCTTTATTACTAGGACAAGATATAGGATGTACACAATTCAAGGACTAAACCCAAATCATCTTACTGCAGTTAATAGATCTAGGGTGAGAATGTACTTTGGAATACTAGGCTGGTCTCCCAAGCCAAGGAAGAATAAGCTGGTGATAGAGTGACTGCACTTAAAGTTTACCATACCAGTTGCTGGGAAAGGGGCTTTGCTGTACAAGGAGAGACCAAGTAGATGGCGCTGTCCTCTTGATAAGCTTAGGAGAATGAAGCATACAAAATTATGGGGCTTGACAGAATAGTTGCAGAGGTGATGTTTTCCCAGCTAGAAGCAGGGATCACACACACAGCACGAAAGAGTTGATTATTCAGAGCTGAAAAAGGAATAAATTCCTTCACTCAGACTTAATCTTTAGGATTCTCTACCCAAGATGGCACTGGAAACTCAGTGGCTGAGCCCATTTAAGATCAAGATTGATATCTTTCGAAACTAAGGGAATCAAGGGTTTAATGCAGAAACATAGGAATGAAGGAATGGATCTTGTTGAATGACAGAACAGAAATTAAGGGCCAAATGGTATGGAAGAGTGCCGAGACCTTAACGGATTGTACACCTGGAAGAGGTTATAGGCGGGAGTGAGTCAAAGTGATGGGGAAAGGACATGGCCACGGAATGGATCAGAGTGTTATATTATCCAGCTATGAAGAGATCAAAGAAACATGCTTCTAACAACTTACACCAGGTCATGAGGTGGTCCACTCTGTGACTCGAGCCAGATCAAGGGCTTTTCGATGCGACCTGCATAGAGCTGGAGTTTTTCCATATACAAAAATGAAACAGTGGAAGATGTTGGTCCTGTGGTTGTCATTTTCTTTCAGGAGCTATAAATAAAATTAAAATGTTCATTTTAAAGGGTGCAGGATACCTGCTGAGCTATCAAGCCACTTGTAAATTAACAAAGCATCATACACTCACCTGGACAATAAAGTTAAATTTTAACGATCAACCAAAACTTGAAATACCTTGAAGGTGAAGATTAAGATTAATGAGAAAATGGGATAGGGTAAGAGAGAGAAACTGATCACTTTAGTTCTGGAATTCCACATGATATCAAATTTATTGTCATACACATTGCACAATGTACATTTTAACTTTTCTTTAATTTAGACATACAGCACAGTTACAGGCCATTTCAGCCCACAAGTCCGTGCCGCCAATTTAACCTATACCCCTGGTACATTTTGAAGGGTGGGAGGAAAACGGAGCATTTGGGGTAAAACCCCACTCTCTTTCCTCTTCTCCTCTCTCCCCCCCTGCTCCCCCGCCCCCCTGCTCCCCCCGCCCCCCCCCGCCCCCTGCTCCCCCCCGCCCCCCTGCTCCCCCCCGCCCCCCTGCTCCCCCCCGCCCCCCTGCTCCCCCCCCGCCCCCCTGCTCCCCCCCGCCCCCCTGCTCCCCCCCGCCCCCCTGCTCCCCCCCGCCCCCCTGCTCCCCCCCGCCCCCCTGCTCCCCCCCGCCCCCCTGCTCCCCCCCGCCCCCCTGCTCCCCCTCCTCCCCCGGCCCCTCCTCCCCCGCCACGGCCCCTCCTCCCCCGCCACGGCCCCTCCTCCCCCGCCCCCGGCCCCTCCTCCCCCGCCCCCGGCCCCTCCTCCCCCGCCCCCGGCCCCTCCTCCCCCGCCCCCGGCCCCTCCTCCCCCGCCCCCGGCCCCTCCTCCCCCGCCCCCGGCCCCTCCTCCCCCGCCCCCGGCCCCTCCTCCCCCGCCCCCGGCCCCTCCTCCCCCGCCCCCGGCCCCTCCTCCCCCGACCCCACCCTGGCCCCCTCCATCTCTCCCCCTACCCCCTCTCGTTCTCCCCCTACCCCCTCTCGTTCTCCCCCTACCCCCTCTCGTTCTCCCCCTACCCCCTCTCGTTCTCCCCCTACCCCCTCTCGTTCTCCCCCTACCCCCTCTCGTTCTCCCCCTACCCCCTCTCGTTCTCCCCCTACCCCCTCTCGTTCTCCCCCTACCCCCTCTCGTTCTCCCCCTACCCCCTCTCGTTCTCCCCCTACCCCCTCTCGTTCTCCCCCTACCCCCTCTCGTTCTCCCCCTACCCCCTCTCGTTCTCCCCCTACCCCCCTCTCGTTCTCCCCCTACCCCCTCTCGTTCTCCCCCTACCCCCTCTCGTTCTCCCCCTACCCCCTCTCGTTCTCCCCCTACCCCCTCTCGTTCTCCCCCTACCCCCTCTCGTTCTCCCCCTACCCCCTCTCGTTCTCCCCCTACCCCCTCTCGTTCTCCCCCTACCCCCTCTCGTTCTCCCCCTACCCCCTCTCGTTCTCCCCCTACCCCCTCTCGTTCTCCCCCTACCCCCTCTCGTTCTCCCCCTACCCCCTCTCGTTCTCCCCTACCCCCTCTCGTTCTCCCCCTACCCCCTCTCGTTCTCCCCCTACCCCCTCTCGTTCTCCCCCTACCCCCTCTCGTTCTCCCCCTACCCCCTCTCGTTCTCCCCCTACCCCCTCTCGTTCTCCCCCTACCCCCTCTCGTTCTCCCCCTACCCCCTCTCGTTCTCCCCTACCCCCTCTCGTTCTCCCCCTACCCCCTCTCGTTCTCCCCCTACCCCCTCTCGTTCTCCCCTACCCCCTCTCGTTCTCCCCCTACCCCCTCTCGCTCTTCCTCCCTCTACCCCTCTCGCTCTTTCCCTCCCTCTACCCCCTCTCGCTCTTGCCCTCCCTCTACCCCTCTCGCTCTTGCCCTCCCTCTACCCCTCTCGCTCTTGCCCTCCCTCTACCCCCTCTCGCTCTTGCCCTCCCTCTACCCCCTCTCGCTCTTGCCCTCCCCTCTACCCCCTCTCGCTCTTGCCCTCCCTCTACCCCCTCTCGCTCTTGCCCTCCCTCTACCCCCTCTCGCTCTTGCCCTCCCTCTACCCCCTCTCGCTCTTGCCCTCCCTCTACCCCCTCTCGCTCTTGCCCTCCCTCTACCCCCTCTCGCTCTTGCCCTCCCTCTACCCCCTCTCGCTCTTTCCCTCCTCTACCCCCTCTCGCTCTTTCCCTCCCTCTACCCCCTCTCGCTCTTTCCCTCCCTCTACCCCCTCTCGCTCTTTCCCTCCCTCTACCCCCTCTCGCTCTTGCCCTCCCTCTACCCCCCTCTCGCTCTTGCCCTCCCTCTACCCCCTCTCGCTCTTGCCCTCCCTCTACCCCCTCTCGCTCTTGCCCTCCCTCTACCCCCTCTCGCTCTTGCCCTCCCTCTACCCCCTCTCGCTCTTGCCCTCCCTCTACCCCCTCTCGCTCTTGCCCTCCTCTACCCCCTCTCGCTCTTGCCCTCCCTCTACCCCCTCTCGCTCTTGCCCTCCCTCTACCCCCTCTCGCTCTTGCCCTCCCTCTACCCCCTCTCGCTCTTGCCCTCCCTCTACCCCCTCTCGCTCTTGCCCTCCCTCTACCCCCTCTCGCTCTTGCCCTCCCTCTACCCCCTCTCGCTCTTGCCCTCCCTCTACCCCCTCTCGCTCTTGCCCTCCCTCTACCCCCTCTCGCTCTTGCCCTCCCTCTACCCCCTCTCGCTCTTGCCCTCCCTCTACCCCCTCTCGCTCTTGCCCTCCCTCTACCCCCTCTCGCTCTTGCCCTCCCTCTACCCCCTCTCGCTCTTGCCCTCCCTCTACCCCCTCTCGCTCTTGCCCTCCCTCTACCCCCTCTCGCTCTTGCCCTCCCTCTACCCCCTCTCGCTCTTGCCCTCCCTCTACCCCCTCTCGCTCTTGCCCTCCCTCTACCCCCTCTCGCTCTTGCCCTCCCTCTACCCCCTCTCGCTCTTTCCCTCCCTCTACCCCCTCTCGCTCTTTCCCTCCCTCTACCCCCTCTCGCTCTTTCCCTCCCTCTACCCCA